>NC_041384.1:742390123-742413911 GCF_002162155.2 Triticum dicoccoides
TAGGCCTCCTCTCCTCTTCCTCCACTAGGCCCATTAAGGCCCATTAGGTTACCGGGGGGTTCCGGTAACCTCCCGGTACTCCGGTAAAATGCCGATTTCACCCGGAACACTTCCAATGTCCAAACATAGGCTTCCAATATATCAATCTTTATGTCTCGACCATTTTGAGACTCCTCGTCATGTCCATGATCATATCCGGGACTCCGAACGAACTTCGGTACATCAAAATATATAAACTCATAATGGAAAAGTCATCGTAACGTTAAGCGTGCGGACCCTACGGGTTCGAGAACAATGTAGACATGACCGAGACACGTCTCCGGTCAATAACCAATAGCGGAACCTGGATGCTCATATTGGCTCCTATATATATTCTACAAAGATCTTTATCGGTCAGACCGCATAACAACATATGTTGTTCCCTTTGTCATCGGTATGTTACTTGCCCGAGATTCGATCGTCGGTATCTCAATACCTAGTTCAATCTCGTTACCGGCAAGTCTCTTTACTCGTTTCGTAATACATCATCTCGCAACTAACTCATTAGTTGCAATGCTTGCAAGGCTTATGTGATGTGCATTACAGAGAGGGCCCAGAGATACCTCTCCGACAATCGAAGTGACAAATCCTAATCTCGAAATACGCCAACCCAACATGTACCTTTGGAGACACCTTTAGAGCTCCTTTATAATCACCCAGTTACGTTGTGACGTTTGGTAGCATACAAAGTGTTCCTCCGGTAAACGGGAGTTGCATAATCTCATAGTCATAGGAACATGGGTCCCGGGGGTCCATCGGGTGGGGCTACCTATCCTGGAGGGCCCCATGGGCTGAAGTGGGAGGGGAACCAACCCCTGATGGGCTGGTGCGCCCCCCTTGGGCCTCCTCCTGCGCCTAGGGTTGGAAACCCTAGTGGTGGGGGCGCCCCACTTGACTTGGGGGGCAAGCCACCCCCCCTTGGCCGCCCCCCATCTAGATGGGATCTAGAGGGGCCGGCGCCCCCCTGGACCCCTATATAAAGAGGGGGGAGGGAGGGCTGCGCACCCAAGCCCATGGCGCTTCCCTCTTCCCCCCATAAGACCTCTCCCTCTCGTTAGAGCTTGGCGAAGCCCTGCCGAGATCCCGCTGCTTCCACCACCACGCCGTCGTGCTGCTGGATCTCCATCAACCTCCCCTTCCCCCTTGCTGGATCAAGAAGGAGGAGACGTCTTCCCAACCGTACGTGTGTCGAATGCGGAGGTGCCGTCCGTTTGTCGCTCGGTCATCGGTGATTTGGATCACGACGAGTACGACTCCATCAACCCCGTTCTCTTGAATGCTTCCGCTCACGATCTACAAGGGTATGTAGATGCACTCCTTTCCTCTCGTTGCTAGAAGACTCCATAGATTGATCATGGTGATGCGTAGAAAATTTTAAATTATGCTACGTTCCCAACAGGGGGGTCATACGATGGCGGAGGGGTGGGGAGATGGGCTCCAAGATAGGCTTTTGGTGGGTGACTGGTCGACTTTTCAATAGATGGGGCAGGAGCGAAGTGGAAAAGGTTCAAGGTGGGCAACTGAGGTAGGCTTTTCGGGCGTGTGCCGACATGACTGTAGATAGGTGGACGTCCGATGAAGATGGTGTGTATGTGGGGGGAGGGGCTATAGCCGGAGACGCCTTTTGGGGTGGGTCCAATGTGTCAGAGTCCAATGTGGCTCACGCCTGGACTCCCCCTGATTTCCCCTCGAATTGGGGCCACGCTAGAAAATTCAAATGTTCGGACATGTCCAGATCAATTTGGTGATCTATGTTGAACGGCTCAAAGAGTCTGAACCGTCTGATTCGAACATTTGAGATTTATTTGAAGATCCTCACTGGACATGACCTTATTCGGCAAACCAGTATTTTGTCCTCTAACAAGTTGGGTCTATGTGCAATGCCATTTTTCCTCCTCAAATGCAGTTGACCTGAACCGACCCCTTGTTCCCCCTTATGGTGGGGCAACCTCTCCATGGCGGTCATTCATCGCGCTTTTACTTCCACGTAGTTGGCGTGCTTTCCCTTTCCTCTCTTGTCTTCCGCTTGGTCGCATCATTGATGATTATGACCTGCATGAGAACGGTAGCCATGGAGGTTAGGTCTTCCCTCAAGCAACTCAAAAGGATCACAGTATCAAGTCGGTCGTCATAATAACCACCAATATGGTGATCTGGTCCCAAAATGGCACTCTAACAGAGTCGCCATATGCATCTTAATCTGACATAAGTTTTGGAGCTGATGCCATATCTAGCCCACGAGCCTCCATATTTGGAGGCTGTGGGTGTTTGTTTGGAGCACGGGAAAGGGAAGTTTCAATCCGACATGTTCCTCCCGTGGACATCCAAGTCAATGGTGCTCCATTCGTATGGTTACCACTTCCGTCGTGCCAATGGCGTAACTACTTATCCACCAGGAAGACCGCTAATTAATGACTACTGTCGCGTTTCACACCGGTTTCCCAACCACACGCGACAACCCCCCTGGTTTCTCGCCAGAGTGTATCCATTCACGAATATATAAACCCCCACATAAGCATAACTCTGCTTTTCACTTCCCGAGAAGCATAACTTGTGCTTCACGTGGAACAACTGTTCGTTTTCATTTTTCGAGAAGTACATTTTTTTATTCACGCGGGAAGAACAATTTTTTTCGCATGATACACAGCTGTGTTCTTCAATTTTGGGATGCATAGTTTCTTTCACATGGTTTTATGAAAAAAGAAAAACTAAAAGAAAATAGATAGAAAAGCATTTTTGAATTTTTGAAAACCCCACCATTTTGAAAAACATTTTGAAAACCCCACCATTTTCTTGAATTTATGAAAATAGAAAAACTAAAAAAATAGATAGAAAAGCATTTTTGAATTTTTAAACATGGTAGCTCATCCTTAAAAAAAGGAATTTGAACAAAAAGCCCAGTGCTAATGTATAGCACGTGCCAACCCGAGGGATGCAATTGCGCTATTTTTTCTTACGACTGTACCCTCATAGGGGATCTTTTCACTGCATTTGTTTTGATCCGTGCGCACTTATCGGTGCTGGGTCACGGATGGGCTCGGAGGCCATCTTTTCGTCCGTGTGCACTTTTCGATGCTGGTTCACGGGTTGGGCTCAGCGGCCTCTTTTATTTGTGCGCTTTGGCATCTTTCGCAGCTGACAGCCGTGCATGATCCCCGTGTTGGCGATGCACTAGGCAGAATTCGGCCTAATAAACTGATCACATATTGATTAAACTTCCGGTACGGTACTATTCGCCCGGTGTATTTCTCGTCGCGCAAATGGGCCGGCCCATTTACTTCGTCCCTGTGCGTTGCCTCCTCTCCTTCCCGAGCCCCGACGACGCCTTCGGCCTTCCCACACGCCGCCGGCGCCGCCACCGGGGTTGGCGCAGCCGGCCACTTCTATGCTCCCTCCAGTCTCGGAGTCTTTGACTGCCCACTGACTCTGCTCATCCCCTCACTGGAGTCGGCACCTCCCTGGAGCACTCCGCCGTCTGTTCGTCACCTCCCCCGAAACCCTATCCCGGCCGCGCCAGAGCTCTGGTGGCCGTGACGGCGTCGCCTGCGCCCGCGGCGGCTCCCTCGCCGGGACCTAGGGTTTGGGCATCCGTGCTTGGTGCCCCGCGTCTCGAGGTCCCCGTCCTTCAGCAGGACGCCGGAGCTGCCCGCCGTCGTCCCCGTCGTTCAAGCAGGTGAGGCTCGGTCCAACCCCAACGTCAACCGTACCTGCTTCGATCTGGTTTCCCGACGAATTTGCTCCTGAATTGCCGTGTGTGCATGCCCTGTTCTAGCATACTTCATTTGTACGAGAGGAGTAGCGAGATGTCGTGCTAAACACACAACAAATTCAAACATTAACAAGAAAAGAGTGGCGGAAAGATCAGGAGTAGTGTATGCATTATTATAAAGTATTAGCAAAATGCCCGTGCGTTGCCACGGGCCTTTTAATTTGTTTTAATCCGATTGCACCTATAAATATAATGCATATCTTATCTCGTTCCCCACTCTGTCTACCACCCTCCATCTCTATCCCTACCTTTCTATTTCCCACACTCGCTACCTCTTTCTTTCTAGACCCCTCTGTGTCTCCATGACACAATCCCCTAATGACGAAAACCCCCCTGCTTTATATTATAAAGCAACAATCACTGCATACATCCGATAAGACCGATACAAACACACACCACCACCGCACTCAACACACATCCAAAGCAAGATACAAAGGTGCCGACAAACCACCCCAACGACTACCAAGCATACTACGAATGAGCAAAAAAGAACCGCTTCTAGCTGACGGACCACCGCATGAGTGATCCATCAAAGAGAGGTGAGATGGCCAACGCCGTAGCGGGGACTCCAAAACGGTGCCTCCAAGAAGGGCAGGACCACTGATAGCCGCCATCATCTCATCCCGTGGATCAAGTTTTCACTCGGAGCAACACA
This sequence comes from Triticum dicoccoides, assembly GCF_002162155.2. Taxonomy (NCBI): domain Eukaryota; kingdom Viridiplantae; phylum Streptophyta; class Magnoliopsida; order Poales; family Poaceae; genus Triticum; species Triticum dicoccoides. Next base: position 742,394,587 of record NC_041384.1, read on the forward strand.
AAGGGAGTGAGAGCACCACGACGGACCCTACAAGGGGGAAACAACGTCTGCAGACGCCACCGCCGACGGCTAGTACAAAGATTGGGCAAGTGATGTACCCCGGTGCTCGGACCCCCTCCGTCGCACCTCTGCTCCGCCAACCACCCGCATCCATGCCGCCCGAGCGGCCTTGTCTGCTCTCCCGCTCCTGAGCCACGCAAATCCGCCCAAGATCAACGCGCCTCCCACTGCCAGGGCCGCCACCTTGTACCCAGACCACCCTGAGAACATCAAAGGGGGTGGCTTTCAATAGCTCCTCCAAATCCAACCACCGCCGGAACCGACAACGACCGTCCAACCTCAAGCATCGCCAGAAAGAACCAGGCTGGGGAAAAGGGGAAGGGGAAGGGGAAGGACCGGCACATGACCACGACCGACACCCCCTACGCCAGCGACAGGCGACTCAACAACAGCAGAGCCCCGATCCCTCCTACCGACTTCCCCCTCCCCCCGAAGCACCCCTGCTTCGCCCCACCACGGCTACTGGCGCGGACTGGCGAGAGGCCACCAGCAGCCACATCTCCGCCGAAGAGGGGGATAGATCCACCGCCACCACCACCACCAAAGATGGGCACAAGAGAAGCCCGCCCGCTCCGCACGTTGTCGTCCAGAAGCCGGGGAGGAAGGCCCGACCGGACTCCAGGACGCGCACGCACCTCCACCACCTCAGCCATGCCACCAACACTGCCCGACGTCCACGACCCCTGTTGGCCTCAGCCCTCGCCGCCGGACGGGCTGCCAGTGCCAGATCTGGCTGGATCAGACCAGATCCATGTTGCACGATTTGCCCGAAGGACGAAGCCCCGCCTCCACCGCACAGCCACCACGACACCGATGTAGCATCGTCTGGGAGTCTCAGTTGTGAGACTGGGCAAGACTGTATCACAATCCCCTAATTACTGCCATGAAAGAAAAACAAAAAATCAGCATGCAATCCCCTAATGCCCTCGATTTGATTTGATTGAAGCATGGAATCCAAAGAGAAGCGCGCTGCATATAGGAAAGAAATAGAGCAAACAATTACCGGCGACATTACAGTAGAAGAAAACGGAGATATAAATGCCCGTGCCTTGCTACGGGTGAATGCTTGTAAATAAATCAAACAATAAATTATTTCGAAAAAATCAAGCAAGTGATTAAGCAACAATACTTGATTCGGACTTATACTTCACATCACAACACCATCATCTTCTCCATTGTAATCAGTCACATCCAATGTTCATATGTAACATGGATATGCATGAAAAAGAAGGTGATTTTACAAACTTATCAATTACTCATGGCTTGCCCTCTTAATTTGTGGTGAGACTACTCCACCAGAAATCGAGCTTAACAATGACCCCAATGATCATCCTCAATGAGTTTGCCATCTTCCTTGACAACGAGCTTCCAAAGCATGCACTTTAAAAACGATAGTGAACGTGAGCCTTGATAATAGGGAACAAATACAACACGATCCACTCTAGCCATGGGACCCAACTAAGCTTTCTTTCCATGCCAGCTCCCTTGGTATTTCCCTCCTATCTCTCAGCTCCGACACCTCTGTCCCTCATTCCTTCTTTCTCCTTCCCTTCTCGCATGTCCACCACTCCTGCAGCTCCGCTGCCGCAGTTAGTTCCCCAATCTGTCTGGAACTTGATTGGTGGACAAATCTGGTGGATTGGACATAAAAACATACACATTGATTTTATCCCATATTTGAAAATTAAGAAAATAAAGTACATTCAATCGACATGATTTGATGTTACAACTGTACGCAATACCTACGCAAATGCCTAACATGAATACATGTCACCGTTCAAATGCAAACCAAAAAACCACAACATAGCATCATGCTCCCAGACAACAAGTAAGTTTGTGTTATCTTCATATATGTTCGCACCAACCATAGAATAAAAAGAAACTGAAAATAATGCACAAACTAACAAAATTGTCTTAGCAGATAATGTTTATACAAAACAACACCAACTTCATTTATCTTTATTATGAAGACAATGGAGCTAAGAGACTGAGAGGCAAAATAATGTTGATAGGAGAGGCAAAATTAACTCAGATCTTCAATGGCAGGATTAACAGTTAGTCGTTGCCTCTCCAACTCTCATGTCCCCAAACTCCATGTCACACGATAACCAGCCCACAACCTCGCGCCATGTCGTAGTCACCGAGCTCTGCAACCTCCACACCACAAGACGCTGATCCGCCTCCCTATGGGGTCCCGCTGCTCCTTTCCCTTCAGATGCACCCTGATGGCCCCCTCCATCACAATCGCAGACTCCCCTTTTTCACCCATGATACCTCTCTCGTGCCACATCGATTTGGCCTCATGGTCGATGATCAAGCCGAGAGGGGACAGAAAAGCTCGTGCTGAGGTCTGACCGCCCACGGCGCTAGTGCGTCAGGATATGGTTGGGGCAACCTAGAGGAGAGTGTATAGGCGAATATGTGTCGCTGTACATCCACTTTGGGTGGGGTTCATAGAAGGATCAAGCTCTCATGCCTGTCGACACAACGAAATGCTTCGGATCCCTTTTACACCCACCCTCCCTCTTCCTTTTGGTAGCTCATTAGTTAATTGATACATAGACTAACTAATTATATGAATATCAATATTTAATTTCTTATTGATTTAAAATTTATATTTCGAACAATAGATAGTTTGTGTTGGCGCCGAGCCCTAGCTTATTCATTGTGCCGGTGCCCAGCTCCCTCTCGCTCTCTCACGAACGGAGGTAGAAGAAGAACCGGAGGAGACATCACAGAATTTTGCCAGCGACGAATGCCGCCACGGGCACACCAACACCCTAATCTTTTCTCTTTTTAGCCAGCTCAAACCAAGCAGTACACGGGGGGTATTTATGAACTCCTGTCCACACGCCCATGATCCGCTCGCCCGGCCGCGCGCCCGGCGCGCCACTACGCGCATGACACGGTCAGCTCCAACAGATCGACAACGGCTACCCTGTAACTCTCGACGACTCGGACGCAGCCACATACCGGCGTCCGACTGAACCAGAACACACGCACAGGGCGCACCCGCCATGGCTACGTACAACCTAGACACGCACGTACATGCTGGTCGACACCGACGCCGTGGCAAAGTTACAAACAACTAAACTACTGAAGTCTGTAAGCAAGTTACAAACAAGTAAGCAACATCTAGGAAGTATACATTACCTAGCTCTTAAATCTACACTATCCGTATGATGACACAATGGTTCAGCATAACTATTTTATCCTTAGCAAGCCATGATTATGTAAAAATATCAAAAAATAATTGAGCAGCAACATTGTATTGTTAGTTATAATAAGGTTTTCATATTTTTATTGGAAACTTGGTTGGTGGGAAAGGACGGAATAAAGTGTGCACACCAGCTAGTCATAGCCTATACTCATACGCATGAACAGAAGTTCACGACGTAATAGGCAACAATGAAATTATGTTTTGGTTTTGTGAAATATGGCGAACCAGCGTCTGTAACAGACCGTAGGTTTTTCTTAATTGGTTGCCCTCGTCAAGACACCCAAGGGAAACAATATGAAGGCTATATTATGCTGCAACTACATATCAGATAACAAAAGCAGTATTTACTTTACAACTGGCATATATATACAAGAACTTTCATGCATATATAATTGGAGGGATGTAGACCATAGTTATGAATTTATGTGAATAACAATTCGAAACATATGTTAATTCTACAAGAAAACAACATACCATATGCGGACACAATATGTATATCTCTCCCCCACCCCAATATGCAGGCACATTCTGAACTTCTCATAGATTAATGTGACAAATATAACATCCATCATAAGAGTGAGATAATGTTCCGTTGTGAGGTTCAGATAGCAAGAAAACAACGTACCATGCCAAATGAGCTCAAGATAGACGCCGAAATAAAGGGAATAGCTTCAGGTGCCGAGTTGATTAAAATATTATGACCCATGCTTCATATATATCAATTGACCATGAGTGTGTGGAATTTCGGCTGATTCACAACCATCCGTAGTGGAAGGAAGAACCAAAGGGCACTGATGTTTCATGGCCCAGCCCCTGCAACACAAGAAATCGACATCAATGACCATACAACGAATGGATCTGAAAACTCACAAAAATAAGAACTTGGAGGCAAACACAAATAGAAGAGAATAAGGAAACCAACTCTTCCGGTCCAATCGACCATGGGCGAGCCTCAAGTTGTTGAATCTATACGACCTGACAAAAGAGGATGACATGGGAGGACTAACGAAACAAACAAACGACCTGACAGGGACATGTATCACGGTGCCCTACAAACAGCAAAAAGTAAAGGTGTTTAGTTACATGCCATTATTTTCTCTTCCAACTTGTGTGGAAAACAGTGGAGAGACTATCAATTGTCATATTATTATTTTGCACTGATGTGCCTGAAGAAATTCACCTGTGGACTCGGCTTGCTTGTGACATTTTATCCAATAAAAACACAACTCATGCGAAAATCAGTAACTGGAACCTGCCAACTTTTTTCAAGAAAATCAATATGACCAAGCATGACACACACACACATGCTCAATGCCTCCTATGCAGAATTATAAACAAAAGATTGATTACAAAGATCAGTAATTTGAAGTTCGTTAAGTATGATGCCGAAATCATGAGGCGCGAATGCTTCTGTGTTCTCCCTGAAATTTTCAGATACAAAGAAAAATTATGTTGCCGTACAACAAAGTTAGCCAAAATTGTAAGATATCGCTCCTCCTCCATCGACTTTTTCTATAACAAAACACCGAAATACAAACCAAAATTAGGAGAAACAAAACCAGAACCGAACAATGGGGTTAAGATCGTTGGTCCTATCGATAGTCTCCTAAAGTTCTCCGTCTGAAATCTGAACCCAATGTCCGCTGCAAACAAAACCACATAAATCACACTTCAGTTAGAGCCAAATGTCTGCAGCAGTACTACTCTAGGAGAAACACAGGAGTGAGAGGGGATATATGTCAAGCGTGTAGGCATGGGCATACTTCACGTTGGGTACTGGATGGAGACCCTATCCGCGGCGTCGATGAAGTCCAACGTGACGAGGAATTTCATCCCCTCCTTGCGGACCTTGAGCCACTCATCACGCGTCACCATCTTCTACAAATACACGATGGAGGTCGGGGCAGGAGTTGACTGACACCGCGATGATGGCTGCGACGGTCGTGAGAGGGAGGGATGTGTGGGGGAGGGGCAGAATTGAGGCGTCGGCGGTAGAGAAAACCAGGGACGGCCGGACCAGAGGGCCTAGCCGCCGACATGGAACACACAAGGAAGAAGCGACACGAAGATTGCGTGCGCATTAGGTTTCGGGTGAGGGCAGATACGGGAACGACAACGGCGAGGCCGGAGACGATGAACACCCATGCGATCTGGAGAGACGGCTGCAGCCATCCCGACGGCGACGGCGGCGATCCGGGCGGCGGCAATCTGAGGCGACAAGACGTTGGCGGCGATTCCAACGGCGACGGCGGCGATCCGAATGACGGCGAAGGCAGCGATCCGGGGCGGTGACGGCGGCGATCCGGAGGACGTTGGGCTGGTCGACAAGCTCCCGTGTGGCGGCGGCGCAGGAACCCTAGCGCGTGCGAGGATACCGAGGAGAGGATGCTTGCGCGAGGAGAGGGAGGGGAGTGGTTCGTGCGTGGGGTGGTTTTTTTGGCTGCATGAGTGGGCGGGGGCAGCGGAGACGAAAAAAACCGACGAAAAAAAACCATGGAGCAGGGGGGAAGCGCTGGGACGTGGGAGGTGGTCGGAGGGGCGTGTGCCGGACTCGATCGCGGGGTTTTCCTTATTTTTTCGCGGCTGAGGGGATGGTGAGAGGAAGTACCAAAGAAGTAACAAAAAGACCGGGTGAGGTGGGACGAAAATAAAACCCGAAACGCGACCTACCAACTGAAACATTAGGAGTAGAGATTATGGAATTAACTTTCCTTTTAATTTTGTAAATCAACATTCACAATACCAAATAAATATTATTAGATGCATCATGGAATTAGCTTTCCTATTACATAATTTTAATTTTCTATATGTTGATATCTTTTAAATATAAATTTCGTTACATTTTATCAAATTTGACTTCGGACAAATCTTATAGGTGGCATAAAAAAGAACGTAGGGAGTAGTTTTACAAGTTTATTTATTATTACAAACCGTCTTAAGTCGATCGATGGTGTCTATTTGAGTGTTTTTTTGGCGTACATCTAAAAAATTCCTATACAATCGGTCCAAAAAATCCTATACAGTTAGTCAATCGACCACAGGGACCAGATATGTTTTTTTTCTTTCACTTTTCGGTATGTTCGTGACTACACCTTTGGAACATGTGTTTGGTATTATATAAACCTGGTCGGTGCATTATTACAAAAAGGGACAAAATTCTGTTTCAATAAATGATAGGTTATTCGGATCATGAATATTGCAAGCATAATACTTTGAAACAAGAAGAAAAAGAACCATTTCTTCACACCTTCGTGCACATCAAACTTGTACACGTTACACATTCTCTCACGTTACATACTCACTACTTGTATTCGGTACATAATACTCTCTCCTTTCCAAAATATAAGACGCAATTGACTTTTTACGGTCTTTGATGTACGACTTTGACCACTTATATATATATCAACCCGTGGTATCTCCTCGTCGCCATCGGGGGAATTGTTGTTCGAGCCCGGGTGAAGCATTTTGATCACCCTTGCGACGAACAACCCGGGCGTGTTGACGACGCTGCAATTGAGGCGGATCTCCCCCTGTGTGCCAGTCTTGGGCTCGATCTTGCCCATCTTGATCATGGCGGCAATGAATTTCTCCTTCCAGAGTGTCTCATCGGCGGCGAACGCACCGACGGAGGCCTTCGGCATGGCGTTGTAGACAAGCTGGTCGTCGGAGAAGTGCAGGCCGAGGTTTTTTCAAATAAAACCAATACATCGTTTGTGAGAAACATTACAATTTCACTAATAGGCTTCTCAAACCAATCCGAAGTCAAAAAAATCTAGCTAATCTAGCAAGTTCATGTGCTACTTTATTTGCCTCTCTATTGCAATGTTCGAGTTTAGTCATGATAAAATCACAAGTATAGTGATAGCAGTCATCAAACATCGCCGCCGCCGATCCCGCTGACTGTCCTCACGTTGGTCACTTGGATCGTGTTCGTCGGGCACAACGCCTCCAACAGTGATTGGTACGTCGGGCTGATGGTATCGCTCGCCAGCCTCTCGCGGTTCTTGATGATGAAGGAGTCATAGTGGGAGCGGCCCAAGGTGTGGGCGCCAGACAGTATCACCATCTCCTCGGCAGTCAGGGTCTTGTCCTTGAAACCCTATACAAGCCCATCCGTTGTCAAGTTTGGACTAGGGAGGCCAAACGCACTATCCTCAGTCGAGATGTTCCTGTGGCGGCAGCCCGCGGGGACCTAGTAGAATGCATTGCCACCGGTGAGGCTGACGCTGTCCCGGGCGGCGAAGGTCAGGATGTTGACGCATGACACGGTGCGCGGGCAACTCCGTTCTAATGCTGCCCTGGCCAAGTCGACAACCTCAAAGACATGGAGGCTCGGGTTGTTCGGTGATGCCTCGAGCTTCTGAAAAATTACTCCTATAGCGTGTCGGTAGTGTGAAGCTGGCGGCACTCATGGTCGATCGTACGGGTGCTCTACACGGACGCGAACACAACCGTGCTCTCGTTGACGACATCCGAGTTCATGAGGAGCTTCGCTACAACTGCATAATCAGAGCGATCCGCCTGCAGTTGAGACACCGTAGCGTTGAGCTCCTACAAGAGCGTCTGACTGAAATGCTCCTCCGTCTGTTGCATGGTGAAGATGTCGTCCCGACGCCACACTCGACATCAACGATCATCATCTCCTCCACGACGGGTGCCTCCTCCTCCCGCGACCTCCACCATGGCCATGGGATCGCCTTCCTCCTCATCCTCCATCTCTTCCTCCTCCAAGATCTGCTCTAGAGAGCTCGAAGGTTGGCACGCCTCACCACACTAGAGGCCGGCCCAGCCTAGCCGGACACCACCCCTAGCCCGCGCCGTCGCGGCCCGCGACCCCTGTCGCCGGGATCTGACGAGGAAGCCCCGAAGCAGCCAGCCACACCTCGTCCGTCCCACGCCCAAGTCCGCGCCTCCAGAACCACGCAGCCGCCGCCGCTCCGCCGCACGGCCGCACCACCGGCACGCCGCCCGGGTCGTCGCCGCTCCGTCCCACGCGAACGACGCGCTCCTCACCACGGCCCTGCGTCCCGCGCCGCCGGAAGCCATGGGAGAAGGGGAAGAAGGCCCCCCCCCCCGCCACCCACGCCAGTCGGGCTTCGCCCGGTGGCGCACTCCGGTGGTGGCAGGGGGGAGGGAGGGCTGGGGGTCGCTGGCCAGCGGCGGCTAGGGTTCGCCCTGCCGCCCGCGAGAGCGGCACGGGCGAGGTCTCTCTCTCCCCTTCTTACCTGTCCCGTGTGGTACCTATTGAATTGTTATTGTATATGTTAATATTTTTGTCTATAAATTTAATCAATGTTTACAAAGCTTGACTTTGTTCAAAGCTAATACGCAGAGTAAATAAAAACAAAAAAATATATTAAAGAAGAGGTACATATGTGTCGACCATACGCACATGCTACATACTCCGGGGTCATGCATGCTAAGAGCATCTCCAGCCGCGCCCCCAACAGGCCTCCACAGGCCACTTTTTCGGCGCTGGCGCTGAAAAAACTGCCCAGTCGCGCCCCCAGGATGCCGAAAATCGCCGGTTCGGCCCTTTTTTCCGCCCATGCGGGAAGAACAATTTTTTTCGCATGATACACAGCTGTGTTCTTCAATTTTTGGGATGCATAGTTTCTTTCACATGGTGTGCTTCATGCAATTAAAACTAAAAAAATCATTTTCCCTAGAAAAACATAGGAAAAATTAAGTGAAATCCGAAGCCCCAAAAAACAGTGGAAAAAAAATCCTTGGCAAAACCGTGCAGGAAAAAAATTGGGTTTCCGTGATGCCTCCAACACGCGATACGTGGCGATTGAAGCGCTAGCGCGCGTCCGCTAGGAAGCCCCCGAGGGGGTATCCGTGGACTAGTTAGTCCCTGTTTTGGCAACCAGGCAAATATTAGCCAAAACATTGGCATTCAACCGAAGCAAGGCCATATTTATTGGGAGCTCCTATATGATGCTCATTGTGCAAACAGTAGTCGGCCTTCCGCACAAGGAGAGCCCCGATTGAGCCGACCCATATAGCTACTATGGCGATTAGTTTTTTTAATCCGGCTTTAAGAAGCATGGATTTTTTATAAAAAGTCCATACATTTTTTGAAACCGCATAGTAAAAATTCGGAACATTTTTGAATTATTTTTTAAATTTGGGAACATTTGTTTTAAAAATACTATTTTTGAATTATCGAACATTTTTGAAAATGGGAACAATTTTAGGAATTCCAAAGAAAATTTGGAAGCATGAATTTTTTTGAAATTCCTATTTTCTTGAATCTGCGAACAAATTTTGTAAACAGGAACATTTTTTGTAACTCCGAACAAAACTTGAAAACAAAAACATTTTGAAAACCCCAACATTTTCTTGAATTTATGAAAATAGAAAAACTAAAATAAAATAGATAGAAAATCATTTTTGAATTTTTAAACAGGGTAGCTCGTCCTTAAAAAAAGGAATTTGAACAAAAAGCCCAGTGCTAATGTATAGCACGTGCCAACCCGGGGGATGCAATTGCGCTATTTTGTCTTACGACTGTGCCCTCATAGGGGATCTTTTGACTGCATTTATTTTGGTCCGTGCGCACTTATCGGTGCTGGGTCACGGATGGGCTCGGAGGCCATCTTTTCGTCCGTGTGCACTTTTCGGTGCTGGGTCACGAGTTGGGCTCAGCGGCCTCTTTTATTTGTGCGCTTTGGCATCTTTCACAGCTGACAGCCGTGCATGATCCCCGTGTTGGCGATGCACTAGGCAGAATTCGGCCTAATAAACTGATCACATATTGATTAAACTTCCGGTACGGTACTATTCGCCCGGTGGATTTCTCGTCGCGCAAATGGGCCGGCCCATTTACTTCGTCCCTGTGCGTTGCCTCCTCTCCTTCCCGAGCCCCGACGACGCCTTCGGCCTTCTCACTCGCCGCCGGCGCCGCCACCGGGGTTGGCGCCGCCGGCCACTCCTATGCTCCCTCCAGTCTCGGAGTCCACTGACTCTGCTCATCCCCTCATTGGATTCGGCGCCTCCCTGAAACACGACCTCCGCCATGTGTTCGCCGCCTCCCCCGAAATCCTATCCCAGCCGCGCCCGAGCTCTGGTGGCCGTGACGGCGTCGCGTGCGCCCGCGGCGGCTCTCTCTTCGCCGGGACCTAGGGTTCGGGCATCCGTGCTTGGTGCCCCGCGTCTCGAGGTCCCCGTCCTTCAGTAGGACGCCGGAGCTGGCCTCCGTCGTGAGGCATGCTTCAATCTGGTTTTCCCGACGTTTTGTGGCGAATTTGCTCCTGAATTATCAGGTGTGCATGCCCTGTTCTAGCATTCTTTGCTCATTTGTAAGAGATGAGTAGCGGGATGTCGTGCTAAACACACAACAAATATACTTGAACATTAACAAGAAAAGAACGGCGGAGAGATATTAGGATTTAGGAGTAGGGAATGTGGTTGTTCAGTGTGCAAGTGTCACGTCGATGTTCGTAGTCACTGCCATAAACAACGAACCCGCTGATCAACCAGGTTCCTGTAGAACTATGCGGAGAATCTGGTAGTATTGCATACCTGGTCAATTTTAATGCTCCTGTGTTTAGTACTCTCTTTCTAGGCATTGCTCTTAATTTTGAATAATGTGTTAGTGACGCCGAAAGTACTATAATCTAGAGACTAGAGATGAATTAATTTTGTTAATATTGTACTTGCTCTCGTAAACACCCTAGCTCTGTGAATTGGTCATTTCATTAGGTTCTGATTTCATAACCGTATAAAGTACATCTTTTTATTTTTTTGTTAATTCCGCAGTTTATGCCCAAGCTGTCTAGTTGGAGAGGAGAAACGGGAATATAAACCAATTATGTAATGATACTATCTCCATTATTATCCTTAAAGGCCAGTTTTCTACGCAACTCAGGGAAAACTCATGGGTCCCCATCCTCTGCTTTTGTTTATCAATCATAGTTAGAAACCTCATGACAAACATAGCATTGAAACTATCCTGCAGATCTCGTGTCAGAGAATGAAACTACTCGGTATATCTTTATTTATGTAGTTTCTCCATTCTTGTCTAGATTTTGTAGTCTTCCTTTCAAATATGTGTTAATGACGTGGGTAAGAGTGAACTAATTCAGCTGTATATTCTACCATCTCAGATGCATTAGAATCCCTTAATTCTGGATTCGGAAAACCATCCAAGTCATGATGGAGTATTGGCCGCTTGAGCTTATTTCGCAAGATTACTTTGTAGAAAAGTTTCCTTCTATATCTACTGATTTTAAGTAGGTAAACTGAGCTTCCATTTTCTGTATTTGATCGCACAAGTACTTTACAGAAGACCGGAAATTTCTGTGGTTGAGTTCTCCGCGAGATGACATGTGTTTCTGCATTTCTTTGCTGCATGTGTTTCCTAGTGGACTTTAAACCAATAGTATTTTCTGAACCAGTTTGTGTTATACGCCATGAATCACATGTTTCCTAATTGATTTAGTTGATGTTTACACATATTTCTTCAGCTTGCTTTCAAAATAAGTAGTGCAAGTAAGCAACGAAAAGGGCTACTAACCGAGTTTACCAGGTTTCCTGTTCTATCTGTGATATGCTATTACACAAGATTAAATGTGCAATGCTAGGGCTATCTGTTTAGATCTTATAAATTTTACATTCTGCTATGAGCAATGCTTATCAAATACTTTCTCTTTTTCATATAATCTTATGTGAGCAATGCATATTCCTTGTGTTCTAATATATATATATCTGAACTTGTTGTTTTATGTGCAGTAAGAGGAGGTTACAGGTCTTAAAATAATGATACAATTAGTTAGAATTTGACTCTACATGCACCGGCTAGAATGGAATAGCAAATGAAGCAACTGTTCTCCTGTTTTGCCATCATGATGAAATGCAATGAACATTTCCAGGTTGCTTATCCATGTGTTGTACATATATAATGAAACTAGTAAGCAAAAAGGATAATGTTTGTTCTCTGATTATGATAATCCTGACATGACTAAGGCTCTTATTATTTGGCTACAGAGATCTGGTTAGGACTATCCTAAAGAACTATTTCTGTTGGTCGAAGATGCTTAAAAATGACGAGTTGATATATGATGTTGCTTCAGTTGATAGCTGTGCAAATATGGAAGTTATATACGATGCTGTTTTGCTTGATAGCTGTGCAAATATCCATGTCGAAATCAGTTTCAATGGGAAGCGATGGCTTTGTAATCGGTTCGAAAAACCGGCTATAGGAGTTCAGACCCGATGCTGATGCTGTTTCTGTAGTAGTGAACAAATATATATTTGTTGTAACACCGTGAACTTCTTTTTCCTTACCTGTAATGTTTTTACAGCGTAGACTGTTCTAAATCTTCTTTTCCAGAGGAAAATATAGTTTGAAGCATGGGTTGGGGGAACTGCTAATGCATTTATCTGTTTTAATTAGTTAGCTATACTTACTATATCTTTTGTGTTTTTCAGGTAACCATCATCTACGTTCTTGATCATTGATCAATAAGCATTCATTTGCAGAAGAAAAACTACCCGACATGCTTGATCTATGGTGGAGCGCAGATGATCTAGAGCACCTATATGAAGCGTACTGGAAAATATCGGAAGAGGTTGTTTTATGCCCTGTTTTGTTGTGGAATGGTATTGCTTTTAGTAGGCAGTTGGAAACCACTTGTTTAGACAAACCACAAACCAGAAACCAGATGAGAGGAAAACATTCTTTTCGTCTGTTGTTCACACGAGTACCCAAGAAATTTATTGTATCAAGTAGTAGTATTGTCTCTTGCCAAAAAAAAGGTAGTCGACTCTGTGACCTTGTTGCCCATAAGGTTTTTTTTTGCTGCTTGGGAGGTTTCATAAATTGTGACCTTTGTGGAGTGCCCTGCCTCAGTGATAATTTCGGTTTCATTGTGTCAAATAGACTTGCTATGAAGTTAACCTTCGTTGTAATTATGAGCATGTGAGCAAGTATTCATTCCCAGCTTGGTTCTTTTGCAAGAATTCTTGGTATTGTTTTCAGCTTCTGGTTTCCTCTGAATCCTAGAGAGATAAAATATGTTTCCTGTTTTCTTTACCCGATCACATTTTAAAATCTCAGCTAGGTAATCTGATTGGAATTTCAGCAACTACATGATCAATTTGTGTTGCGGTTATCCTATTTCCAGTTGTCTTATGTTTTAAAGTGGGTGTCATCCGTTGAGATGCATGGTATTTTTTTTTTGTAATATTATTATTGATTTTGGTCCCCTGCCTTACGCTGAAATCCTTTCAATATCCTCAGCTTCCATGCCCCGACCACACTGCAGTCCGTAATGTACATGAAGGGGAGGAGGAGGTGCATCGACAATAGTTTGAATCAGCTCGGGCAGCCGCCATAGTTGGTGATGCTGTGGAGTGGAGGAACTATGGCAGATGGCACTTCCCCTATACTGTTGTGAACTGCAGTAGACTGATGGCACCGTGGTTCACCTTCCATATATGTCTGGAATTTGCCAGGCAAGTAACTCATTATTCTTAAATCCCTGCTCCATTCTCCAGTCCAAATTCAATTAAAGCAAATAAATCGGACTAATCTTTAATGCTGATCAAGAAAAATGTGCATTGTAGAGATGTCCGTCTACCAGGACTGCTTCATGACCAGACTGCATCATAAGGGTTAGAGAAGAACCGGCAGGGGTGGTCTGCATCATCTCTAGTGGTAGCATGCAAGCCTTGATCTAGGTGCTAGCCAACATAATTTGTTCATGTTTTGTATGGATAAGATTGGAGCTCTTCTATTGCTTCTTCTTAATACAGGCTAAATCACTGATTATCTTCATGGTATGTCTAATCATGCATTCTGTCTTCCGGCATTAAGCAAAGTTATTAGGCCTAGGCTTCGCACATTGAATTGATAATCTCTCTGAGTTTCTAGCTCTTTGAATTTCTATTCATGTTCCCGCACGAGTATATAATCATATTCATAAATATGGGTATTCACTGTGCTTAAGGATAGGGGGAAAACCAAGTGTATTTTTCAGAGGAGTGTTTATGAGATTTGAGTTGCTGCATGATTTCTCTGTATAAGTTTATATGCTCCTATTTGTGTTTTGTACCGATTCTTCCATTATTTTCTTAATAGGATCTGGCTAACTAAAGTTTGCTATTGAAAGCCCACCTGACATTGGTAGGCAATTCTCTTGAATGGAAGGTTTAATCGAGGATGAATTGACCACAAACTACTATAGCAGATGCAAGGCATCAATCAGCTCAGAAGAAATGCCAAATGAACTTAATTAGTTTCTCATTGATGTCACTAACAGTAATGAGTTTGTGCGATTTCGGACCTGCAGGCTGTAACATGAGTAAAAGCTAACCAATGTATTATTACCTACTCCTTTCGTAAAGAAATATAAGAGCATTTAGATCACTACATTAGTGATCTAAACACTCTTATATTTATTGAGTATCTGGTTGTATATGTTACTCTTGTTTTTATTTACTCTGCATATTAGAGTTAACTGAAATTAAACTTCTTAAAGTTTTACCAATTTTATATAACCAAATATAAATAGATTTCATAACAAATTTATATGATGTGAAAGTACACTCAACACATTGGTATGAATCTAATGGTGGTGAATTGTTATGAATCGGTATTTTGAAAAAATCAAAAAGCATATTTAAAAGTTCCAAAAAAATCTGAAAAAATAGCATGAAAACTTATATGTATTCCGCAAGAACGTGTTAAATTTCGTCGAAAAATGTTGTGATTTGTAGGCTGTACAAAAATAACAAATTTCTGGCCCAATAACTAAAATAAAAGCCCCATTAAAAATGTGTATTTGTCTTTTTCCTGTACGCCACATGTAAACGTATAATACTGTGACATTTTGCATATACATAGTATATATGTGCATGTGTGTTCAAAAAATAAATTTGGAATTTTTCGCGCTCAAAAAAATAAAAATTGAAAACGAGCTCACTGGAGCTCGGCCTCCGTTGGCATTTTCCGCAGCCTGCAGCTGCTTCTGATCCTATGCGACACGTACCTCGACGAAGCAGTCGTGGAAGTGGGGCCGGATGAGCCCGGCGGCGACGCCGGGGTCGGTCGCGAAGGCCGCTGTGACGGCGCACCGGATGATGGCCTTGGCGTTGGGGCAGGTGGTGCCTGCAGCTGCCCCTGCGCGCGGCTCGCCGTCAGGCACATCACGGCGGTGACCAGCGCCGCCGCCATGCTGCTGCTCCTGCTCGCCATGGTCGTACGTCCTGGCTGGCCAGGCTTTAGCAGTGGAGTATTTATAGAGCGAGCCAGCTAGGGGTTCGACTGTTGATCGATTGCATTTGTTTGACAAGTTGTGCAGTGCTAGACACGGTGCGTCGACGAAGGGATCGTCTTGATCCAAAAATACTTGTCATCAAAATGGATAAAAAAAGATATATTTAAAACTAAAATACATCTAGATACATCCTCTTTTATTTATTTTCATGATAAATATTTCTGGACAAATGAAGTAGTACCTAGCCGAGGTGACACGAGGTTGTCTGGCCCCCGCCATGGCCGTTGAAGTCAAGGTGAAGAGAGGTACTGTAGGGACCCGGCGGATGGATGATGGATGGGTGGTTGCGCGGTGACAGGGAGACGACAACTTTTGCTTTGGAATGGCCATGCGCCTAGATGGAGACCACAAGGCTTCGGTCAGAACTGTCGCAGATGAATGTTACCTATCGGTCCACTGGTCCAGTTGGTGCCAAGCTCCCTCCCCAGCTTGGGACCAGTGGCATGAAGTCAGTCACATTGGCTTGGCCTATGGCAACTGGAATTGCATACCTAGGACGCTAGCCAGCAAGGTCAGCACTCGCATTCTGCTCGTCGCTTGAGAGGGTGAGGCGGGAGGAAGATGACAACGAGGGCAAGATTTGTCGATTCCATCCGCTGCTTGTTGTGCCAAGCAAGTGTCTGACTAGTCTTTGCCTGCTTGGTTTCATTTGTCTGAATCCTTCGATCCATTCGCCCGACCGATCGTTTGCTTGTGCCAGCAAGCAAGCCTACCTACCCCGCCTGTCTGCTTGTACGAGGATGATGTCATCAACGGGCCGGAGGTGCAACACCACCTTAGATTTGTCAAAAAATCATCATCCATACTAGGGATTTCGATGATTTGTATCTATCTCATTCCTAGTGCGCCTCCAAAGCAGCTCACCAAACTGACCTCATCAGAATATCCATGGACATGTTCGGACATCCGACCGGACGAAAGACCATCCAACCCTATCCCTCCAATAAGGTAGACATCGATTTTCCCTAATGGAAAGATATCTGAAAACAACTAAAAAAACTAATCCACTCCTCCCGGTCGGAGGCGAGGTTGATGACCCCCGCACAGGAGCCATTGGCCTCGTTGTCGTTGGCAGTCAGAGCCATATGCCTCTTTTCGCAGCATTGCCGTGCTTATGCGGCGCCTCATCATCCTTAGCCTCAAGCTTCTCGAAAAGTTATTCCCATAGTGCATCGTTGATGCGAGCTGGCGGCGCTCGTGGTCAATCGTACGGGTGCTCTACACGGACATGAACACAACCGTTTTCTTGTCGACGACATCCGGGTTCACGAGGAGCTTCGCTACGACTGCATAATTCGTGTGTTGCGCCTGTAGTTGAGACAACGTAGCGTGGAGCTCCTACAAAAGCGTCCGATTGAAATGCTCCTCTACCTGTTGCATGGTGAAGATGTCGTCCGCCGCGCCACCCGCGACATAAGTGACCATCATCTCCTCCTTCGGCACGGGTGCCTCCTCCTCCCGCGACCCCACCATGGCCGTGGGATTGCCTTCCTCCTCGTCCTCCATCTCTTCCATAGATCTCGAAGGTTGGCCAACATTAATGTGGGCCTGACGTCGGGCTTCTGCAACGTGGACCTCCATTGTGATTTTGGCGCAGTGCTCCGGAGTCAACATCTTGTACCATGTGATTTTGGCATGGACCATGGCAATGGTAGATGCGAACTAGGGGGGTGTTGGAAATATGCCCTAGAGGCAATAATAAAATGGTTATAATTATATTTCCTTGTTCATGATAATTGTCTATTGTTCATGCTATAATTGTGTTATCCGGAAATCGTAATACATGTGTGAATACATAGACCACAACACGTCCCTGGTGAGCCTCTAGTTGACTAGCTCGTTGATCAAAAGATAGTCATGGTTTCCTGACTATGGACATTAGATGTCATTGATAACGGGATCACATCATCAGGAGAATGATGTGATGGACAAGACCCAATTCTAAGCATAGCACAAGATCGTGTAGTTCGTTTGCTAGAGCTTTTCCGAATGTCAAGTATCATTTCCTTAGACCATGAGATTGTGCAACTCCCGGATACCGTAGGAGTGCTTTGGGTGTGCCAAACGTCACAACGTAACTGAGTGACTATAAAGGTGCACTACGGGTATCTCTGAAAGTGTCTGTTGGGTTGGCACGAATCAAGACTGGGATTTGTCACTCCGTATGACGGAGAGGTATCTCTGGGCCCACTCGGTAATGCATCATCATAATGAGCTCAATGTGACCAAGTGGTTGATCACGGGATAATGCAATACGGTAAGAGTAAAGTGACTTGCCGGTAACGAGATTGAACGAGGTATTGGGATACCGACGATCGAGTCTCGGGCGAGTAACGTACCGATTGACAAAGGAAATTGTATACGGGATTGATTGAATCCTCGACATCGTGGTTCATCCGATGAGATCATCGGAGAGCATGTGGGAGCCAACATGGGTATCCAGATCCCGCTGTTGGTTATTGACCGAAGAGTCGTCTCGGTCATGTCTGCGTGTCTCCCGAACCCGTAGGGTCTACACACTTAAGGTTCGGCGATGCTAGGGTTGTTGAGATATTAGTATGCGGTAACCCGAAAGTTGTTCGGAGTCCCGGATGAGATCCCAGACGTCACGAGGAGTTCCGGAATGGTCCGGAGGTGAAGAATTGTCTATAGGAAGTCCAGTTTTGGCCACCGGGAAAGTTTCGGGGGTCACCGGTATTGTACCGGGACCACCGGAAGGGTCCCGGGGGTCCACCGGGTGGGGCCACCTACCCCGGAGGGCCCCATGGGCTGAAGTGGGAGGGGAACCAGCCCCTGATGGGCTGGTGCGCCCCCCTTGGGCCTCCCCCTGCGCCTAGGGTTGGAAACCCTAGGGGTGTGGGGCGCCCCACTTGGCTTGGGGGGCAAGACACCCCCTTGGCCGCCGCCCCCCAATCTAGATGGGATCTAGAGGGGCCGGCGCCCCCCTGGACCCCTATATAAAGAGGGGGGTGGGAGGGCTGCGCACCCAAGCCCCAGGCGCCTCCCTCTTCCCCCCGTAAGACCTCTCCCTCTCGTTAGAGCTTGGCGAAGCCCTGCCGAGATCCCGCTGCTTCCACCACCACGCCGTCGTGCTGCTGGATCTCCATCAACCTCTCCTCCCCCCTTGCTGGATCAAGAAGGAGGAGACGTCTTCTCTGTTGGGTAACGTAGTAATTTCAAAAAAATTCCTACGCACACGCAAGATCATGGTGATGCATAGCAACGAGAGGGGAGAGTGTTGTCTACGTACCCTCGTAGACCGACAGCGGAAGCGTTATGACAACGCGGTTGATGTAGTCGTACGTCTTCACGGCCCGACCGATCAAGCACCGAAACTACGGCACCTCCGAGTTCTAGCACACGTTCAGCTCGATGACGATCCCCGGACTCCGATCCAGCAAAGTGTCGGGGAAGAGTTCCGTCAGCACGACGGCGTGGTGAAGATCTTGATGTTCTACTGTTGCAGGGCTTCGCCTAAGCACCACTACAATATTATCAAGGACTATGGTGGAAGGGGGCACCGCACACGGCTAAGAAAACGATCACGAGGATCAACTTGTGTGTCTAGAGGTGCCCTCCTGCCCCCGTATATAAAGGAGCAAGGGGGGGTGCGGCCGGCCCTAGGAGGAGGCGCGCCGGAGGAGTCCTACTCCTACCGGGAGTAGGACTCCCCCCTTTCCCTAGTTGGATTAGGACTTGGGGGGAAGGAGGAGAGGGAAGAAAGGAAAGGGGGGGCGCCGCCCCCTCCTTGTCCAATTCGG
>NC_041384.1:742414143-742420891 GCF_002162155.2 Triticum dicoccoides
AGGCCTCCTCTCCTCTTCCTCCACTAGGCCCATTAAGGCCCATTAGGTTACCGGGGGGTTCCGGTAACCTCCCGGTACTCCGGTAAAATGCCGATTTCATCCGGAACACTTCCGATGTCCAAACATAGGCTTCCAATATATCAATCTTTATGTCTCGACCATTTCGAGACTCCTCGTCATGTCCGTGATCATATCCGGGACTCCGAACAAACTTCGGTACATCAAAATATATAAACTCATAATGGAAAAGTCATCGTAACGTTAAGCGTGCGGACCCTACGGGTTCGAGAACAATGTAGACATGACCGAGACACGTCTCCGGTCAATAACCAATAGCGGAACCTGGATGCTCATATTGGCTCCTACATATTCTACGAAGATCTTTATCGGTCAGACCGCATAACAACATACGTTGTTCCCTTTGTCATCGGTATGTTACTTGCCCGAGATTCGATCGTCGGTATCTCAATACCTAGTTCAATCTCGTTACCGGCAAGTCTCTTTACTCGTTTCGTAATACATCATCTCGCAACTAACTCATTAGTTGCAATGCTTGCAAGGCTTATGTGATGTGCATTACAGAGAGGGCCCAGAGATACCTCTCCGACAATCGGAGTGACAAATCCTAATCTCGAAATACGCCAACCCAACATGTATCTTTGGAGACACCTGTAGAGCTCCTTTATAATCACCCAGATACCTTGTGACGTTTGGTAGCACACAAAGTGTTCCTCCGATAAACGGGAGTTGCATAATCTCATAGTCATAGGAACATGTATAAGTCATGAAGAAAGCTATTGCAACATACTAAACGACCGGGTGCTAAGCTAATGGAATGGGTCATGTCAATCACATCATTCTCCTAATGATGTGATCCCGTTAATCAAATGACAACACATGTCTATGGTTAGGAAACATAACTATCTTTGATTAACGAGCTAGTCAAGTAGAGGCACACTAGTGACGTTTAGTTTGTCTATGTATTCACACAAGTATTATGTTTCCGGATTATGCAATTCTAGCATGAATAATAAACATTTATCATGATATAAGGAAATAAGTAATAACTTTATTATTGCCTCTAGGGCATATTTCCTTCAGTCTCCCACTTGCACTAGAGTCAATAATCTAGATCACAGAATAATGATTCTAACACCCATGGAGCTTTGGTGCTGATCATGTTTTGCTCGTGGAAGAGGCTTAGTTAACGGGTCTGCTACATTCAGATCCGTATGTATCTTGCAAATCTCTATGTCTCCCACTTGGACCAGATCCCGGATGGAATTGAAGCGTCTCTTGATGTGCTTGGTTTTCTTGTGAAATCTGGGTTCCTTTGCCAAGGCAATTGCACTAGTATTGTCACAAAAGATTTTCATTGGACCCGATACACTAGGTATGACACCTAGATCGGATATGAACTCCTTCATCCAGACTCCTTCGTTTGCTTCTTCCGAAGCAGCTATGTACTCCGCTTCACATGTAGATCCCGCCACAACGCTTTGTTTAGAACTGCACCAACTGACAGCTCCACCGTTTAATGTAAACACATATCCGGTTTGCGATTTAGAATCGTTCGGATCAGTGTCAAAGCTTGCATCAACGTAACCATTTACGATGAGCTCTTTGTCACCTCCATATATGAGAAACAAATCCTTAGTCCTTTTCAGGTATTTCAGGATGTTCTTGACCGCTGTCCAGTGATCCACACCTGGATTACTTTGGTACCTCCCTGCTAGACTTATAGCAAGACATACATCAGGTCTAGTACACAACATTGCATACATGATAGAGCCTATGGCTGAAGCATAGGGAACATCTTTCATTTTCTCTCTATCTTCTGCAGTGGTCGGGCATTGAGTCTTACTCAATTTCACACCTTGTAACACAGGCAAGCATCCTTTCTTTGCTTGATCCATTTTGAACTTCTTCAAAATTTTGTCAAGGTATGTGCTTTGTGAAAGTCCAATTAAGCGTCTTGATCTATCTCTATAGATCTTAATGCCCAATATGTAAGCAGCTTCACCGAGGTCTTTCATTGAAAAACTCTTATTCAAGTATCCCTTTATGCTATCCAGAAATTCTATATCATTTTCAATTAGTAATATGTCATCTACATATAATATCAGAAATGCTACAGAGCTCCCACTCACTTTCTTGTAAATACAGGCTTCTCCAAAAGTCTGTACAAAACCAAATGCTTTGATCACACTATCAAAGCGTTTATTCCAACTCCGAGAGGCTTGCACCAGTCCATAAATGGATCGCTGGAGCTTGCACACTTTGTTAGCTCCCTTTGGATCGACAAAACCTTCCGGCTGCATCATATACAACTCTTCTTCCAGAAATCCATTCAGGAATGCAGTTTTGACATCCATCTACCAAATTTCATAATCATAAAATGCGGCAATTGCTAACATGATTCGGACAGACTTAAGCATCGCTATGGGTGAGAAGGTCTCATCGTAGTCAATCCCCTGAACTTGTCGAAAACCTTTTGCGACAAGTCGAGCTCTGTATACAGTAACATTACCGTCAGCGTCAGTCTTCTTCTTGAAGATCCATTTATTCTCAATTGCTTGCTGATCTTTGGGCAAGTCAACCAAAGTCCACAATTTGTTCTCATACATGGACCCCATCTCAGATTTCATGGCTTCAAGCCATTTTGCGGAATCTGGGCTCACCATCGCTTCTCCATAGTTCGTAGGTTCATCATGATCTAGTAGCATGACTTCCAGAATAGGATTACCGTACCACTCTGGTGCGGATCTTACTCTGGTTGATCTACGAGGTTCAGTAGTATCTTGTTATGAAGTTTCATGATCATCATCATTAGCTTCCTCACTAATTGGTGTAGGTGTCACAGAAACCGGTTTCTGTGATGTACTACTCTCCAATAAGGGAGCAGGTACAGTTACCTCATCAAGTTCTACTTTACTCCCACTCACTTCTTTCGAGAGAAACTCCTTCTCTATAAAGTTTCCGAATTTAGCAACAAAAGTGTTGCCTTCGGATCTGTGATAGAAGGTGTATCCAATAGTTTCCGTTGGATATCCTATGAAGACACATTTCTCCGATTTGGGTTCGAGCTTATCAGGTTGAAGCTTTTTCACATAAGCATCGCAGCCCCAAACTTTCAGAAACAAAAACTTTTGTTTCTTGCCAAACCACAGTTCATAAGGCGTCGTCTCAACGGATTTTGATGGTGCCCTATTTAACGTGAATGCGGCCGTCTCTAAAGCATAACCCCAAAACGATAGCGGTAAATCAGTAAGAGACATCATAGATCGCACCATATTTAGTAAAGTACGATTACGGCGTTCGGACACACCATTACGCTGTGGTGTTCCGGGTGGCGTGAGTTGCGAAACTATTCCGCATTGTTTCAAATGTACACCAAACTCGTAACTCAAATATTCTCCTCCACGATCAGATCGTAGGAATTTTTATTTTCTTGTTACGATGATTTTCAACCTCACTCTGAAATTCTTTGATCTTTTCAAATGTTTCAGACTTATGTTTCATTAAGTAGATATACCCATATCTGCTTAAGTCATCTGTGAAGGTGAGAAAACAACGATATCCGCCACGAGCCTCAACATTCATCGGACCACATACATCTGTATGTATAATTTCCAACAAATCTGTTGCTCTCTCCATAGTACCGGAGAACGGTGTTTTGGTCATCTTGCCCATAAGGCATGGTTCGCAAGTACCAAGTGATTCATAATCAAGTGGTTCCAAAAGTCCATCAGTATGGAGTTTCTTCATGCGTTTTACACCGATATGACCTAAACGGCAGTGCCACAAATAAGTTGCACTATCATTATCAACTTTGCATCTTTTGGCTTCAACATTATGAATATGTGTGTCACTACTATCGAGATTTAATAAGAATAGACCACTCTTCAAGGGTGCATGACCATAAAAGATATTACTCATATAAATAGAACAACCATTATTCTCTGATTTAAATGAATAACCGTCTCGCATCAAACAAGATCCAGATATAATGTTCATGCTCAACGTTGGCACCAAATAACAATTATTTAGGTCTAATACTAATCCCGAAGGTAGATGTAGAGGTAGCATGCCGACCGCGATTACATCGACTTTGGAACCATTTCGCACGCGCATCGTCACCTCGTCCTTAGCCAATCTTTGCTTAATCCGTAGTCCCTGTTTTGAGTTGCAAATATTAGCAACAGAACCAGTATCAAATACCCAGGTGCTACTGCGTGCATTAGTAAGGTACACATCAATAACATGTATATCACATATACCTTTGTTCACCTTGCCATCCTTCTTATCCGCCAAATACTTGGGGCAGTTCCGCTTCCAGTGACCAGTCTGCTTGCAGTAGAAGCACTCAGTTTCAGGCCTAGGTCCAGATTTGGGTTTCTTCTCCTGAGCAGCAACTTGCTTGCTGTTCTTTTGAAGTTCCCCTTCTTCTTCCCTTTGCCCTTTTTCTTGAAACTAGTGGTCTTGTTGACCATCAACACTTGATGCTCCTTCTTGATTTCTACCTCCGCAACTTTCAGCATTGCGAAGAGCTCGGGAATTGTCTTATTCATCCCTTGCATATTATAGTTCATCACGAAGCTCTTGTAGCTAGGTGGAAGTGATTGGAGAATTCTGTCAATGACGCAATCATCTGGAAGATTAACTCCCAATTGAATCAAGTGATTATTATACCCAGACATTTTGAGTATATGCTCACTGACAGAACTGTTCTCCTCCATCTTGCAGCTATAGAACTTATTGGAGACTTCATATCTCTCAATCCGGGCATTTGCTTGAAATATTAACTTCAACTCCTGGAACATCTCATATGCTCCATGACGTTCAAAACATCGTTGAAGTCCCGATTCTAAGCCGTAAAGCATGGCACACTGAACTATCGAGTAGTCATCAGCTTTGCTTTGCCAGACGTTCATAACATCTGGTGTTGCTCCAGCAGTAGACCTGGCACCCAGCGGTGCTTCCAGGACGTAATTATTCTATGCAGCAATGAGGATAATCCTCAAGTTACGGACCCAGTCCGCGTAATTGCTACCATCATCTTTCAACTTTGCTTTCTCAAGGAACGCATTAAAATTTAACGGAATAACAGCATGAGCCATCTATCTACAATCAAACATAAACAAGCAAGATACTATCAGGTACTAAGTTCATGATAAATTTAAGTTCAATTAATCATATTACTAAAGAACTCCCACTTAGATAGACATCCCTCTAATCCTCTAAGTGATCACGTGATCCAAATCAACTAAACCATGTCCGATCATCACGTGAGATGGAGTAGTTTCATTGGTGAACATCACTATGTTGATCATATCTACTATATGATTCACGCTCGACCTTTTGGTCTCCGTGTTCCGAGGCCATATCTGTATATGCTTGGCTCGTCAAGTATAACCTGAGTATTCCGCGTGTGCAACAATTTTGCACCCGTTGTATTTGAACGTAGAGCCTATCACACCCGATCATCACGTGGTGTCTCAGCACGAAGAACTTTCGCAATGGTGCATACTCAGGGAGAACACTTCTTGATAATTAGTGAGAGATCATCTTAAAATGCTACCGTTAATGAAAGCAAGATAAGATGCATAAAAGATAAACATCACATGAAATCAATATAAGTGATATGATATGGCCATCATCATCTTGTGCTTGTGATCTCCATCTTCAAAGCACTGTCATGATCACCATCGTCACCGGCGCGACACCTTGATCGCCATCGTAGCATCATTGTCGTCTCGCCAATCTTATGCTTCCACGACTATCGCTACCGCTTAGTGATAAAGTAAAGCATTACAGTGCAATTGCATTGCATACAATAAAACGACAACCATATGGCTCCTGCTAGTTGCCGATAACTCAGTTACAAAACATGATCATCTCATACAGTAAAATTTAGCATCATGTCTTGACCATATCACATCACAACATGCCCTGCAAAAACAAGTTAGACGTCCTCTACTTTGTTGTTGCAAGTTTTACGTGGCTGCTCCGGGCTTTAAGCAAGAACCAATCTTACCTACGCATCAAAACCACAACGATAGTTTGTCAAGTTGGTGCTGTTTTAACCTTCGCAAGGACCGGGCGTAGCCACACTCGGTTCAACTAAAGTTGGAGAAACTAACACCCGCCAGCCACCTGTGTGCAAAGCATGTCGGTAGAACCAGTCTCGTGTAAGCGTACGCGTAATGTCGGTCCGGGCCGCTTCATCCAACAATACCACCGAACCAAAGCATGACATGCTGGTAAGCAGTATGACTTATATCGCCCACAACTCACTTGTGTTCTACTCGTGCATATAACATCAACACATAAAACCTAGGCTCGGATGCCACTGTTGGGTAACGTAGTAATTTCAAAAAATTTCCTACGCACACGCAAGATCATGGTGATGCATAGCAACGAGAGGGGAGGGTCTTGTCTACGTACCCTCGTAGACTAACAGCGGAAGCGTTATGACAACGCGGTTGATGTAGTCGTACGTCTTCACGGCCCGACCGATCAAGCACCGAAACTACGGCACCTCCGAGTTCTAGCACACGTTCAGCTCGATGACGATCCCCGGATTCCGATCCGGCAAAGTGTCGGGGAAGAGTTCCGTCAGCACGATGGCGTGGTGACGATCTTGATGTTATACTGTCGCAGGGCTTCGCCTAAGCACCACTACAATATTATCGAGGACTATGGTGGAAGGGGGCACGCACACGGCTAAGAAAATGATCACGAGGAT
>NC_041384.1:742421205-742460463 GCF_002162155.2 Triticum dicoccoides
ACTGGGAGTAGGACTCCCCCTTCCCCTAGTTGGATTAGGACTTGGGGGGAAGGAGGAGAGGGAAGAAAGGAAAGGGGGGGGGGGCGCCGCCCCCCCTCCTTGTCCAATTTGGACTTGGGGGGGAAGGGGCGCGCGGCAGCCCATAGGCCTCCTCTCCTCTACCTCCACTAGGCCCATTAAGGCCCATTAGGTTACCGGGGGGTTCCGGTAACCTCCCGGTACTCCGGTAAAATGCCGATTTCACCCGGAACACTTCCGATGTACAAACATAGGCTCCCAGTATATCAATGTTTATGTCTCAACCATTTTGAGACTCCTAGTCATGTCCGTGATCATATTCGGGACTCCGAACAAACTTCGGTACATCAAAATATATAAACTCATAATGGAAAAGTCATCGTAACGTTAAGCGTGCGGACCCTACGGGTTCGAGAACAATGTAGACATGACCGAGACACGTCTCC
This sequence comes from Triticum dicoccoides, assembly GCF_002162155.2. Lineage (NCBI taxonomy): Eukaryota > Viridiplantae > Streptophyta > Magnoliopsida > Poales > Poaceae > Triticum > Triticum dicoccoides. Next base: position 742,421,670 of record NC_041384.1, read on the forward strand.
GGTCAATAACCAATAGAGGAACCTGGATGCTCATATTGGCTCCTACATATTCTACGAAGATCTTTATCGGTCAGACCGCATAACAACATACGTTGTTCCCTTTGTCATCGGTATGTTACTTGCCCGAGATTTGATCATCGGTATCTCAATACCTAGTTCAATCTCGTTACCGGCAAGTCTCTTTACTCGTTTTGTTATACATCATCTTGCAACTAACTCATTAGTTGCAATGCTTGCAAGGCTTATGTGATGTGCATTACAGAGAGGGCCCAGAGATACCTCTCCGACAATCGGAGTGACAAATCCTAATCTCGAAATACGCCAACCCAACATGTATCTTTGGATACACCAGTAGAGCTCCTTTATAACCACCCAGTTACGTTGTGACGTTTGGTAGCACACAAAGTGTTCCACCGATAAACGAGAGTTGCATAATCTCATAGTCATAGGAACATGTATAAGTCATGAAGAAAGCTATAGCAACATGCTAAACGACCGGGTGCTAAGCTAATGGAATGGGTCATGTCAATCACATCATTCTCCTAATGATGTGATCCCGTTAATCAAATGACAACACATGTCTATGGTTAGGAAACATAACCATCTTGGATTAACGAGCTAGTCAAGTAGAGGCACACTAGTGATGTTTAGTTTGTTTATGTATTCACACAAGTATTATGTTTCCGGATAATACAATTCTAGCATGAATAATAAGCATTTATCATGATATAAGAAAATAAATAATAACTTTATTATTGCCTCTAGGGCATATTTCCTTCATTCCCAACCGTACGTGTGTTGAACGCGGAGGTGCCGTCCGTTCGGCGCTCGGTCATCGGTGATTTGGATCATGATGAGTACGACTCCATCAACCCCGTTCTCTTGAACGCTTCCGCTTGCGATCTACAAGGGTATGTAGATGCACTCCTTTCCTCTCGTTGCTAGAAGACTCCATAGATTGATCTTGGTGATGCGTAGAAAATTTTAAATTATGCTACATCCCCAACAGTGGTATCAGAACTAGGTCTATCCGTAGTTTCTATGCACGAGTAGAACACAAGTTGTTGTGGGCGTTGATTTTGTCAATTTACTTGCCGTTACTAGTCTTATCTTGATTCAGCGGCATCATGGGATGAAGCGGCCCGGACCGACCTTACACGTACGCTTACGTGAGACTGGTTCCACCGACTGACATGCACTAGTTGCATAAGGTGGCTAGCGGGTGTCTGTCTCTCCCACTTTAGTCGGATCGGATTCGATGAAAAGGGTCCTTATGAAGGGTAAATAGAAATTGGCATATCACGTTGTGGTTTTGGCGTAGGTAAGAAACGTTCTTGCTAAGAAACCTATAGCAGCCACGTAATTTTTTTGCAACAACAATTAGAGGACGTCTAACTTGTTTTTGCAGCATGTGTCGTGTGATGTGATATGGCCAAAAGGATGTGATGAATGATATATGTGATGTATGAGATTGATCATGTTCTTGTAATAGGAATCACGACTTGCATGTTGATGAGTATGACAACCGGCAGGAGCCATAGGAGTTTTCTTAATTTATTTATGACCTGCGTGTCAATATATAATGTCATGTAATTACTTTACTTTATTGCTAAACCGTTAGACATAGTAGTAGAAGTAATACATGACGAGACAACTTCATGAAGACACGATGATGGAGATCATGATGATGGAGATCATGGTGTCATGCCGGTGACGACGATGATCATGGCGCCCCAAAGATGGAGATCATAAGGAGCAAAGTGATATTGGCCATATCATGTCACTATTTGATTGCATGTGATGTTTATCATGTTTTACATCTTATTTGCTTAGAACGACGGTAGCTTAAATAAGATGATCCCTCGTAATAATTTCAAGAAAGTGTTCCCCCTAACTGTGCACCATTGCGAAGGTTCGTTGTTCCGAAGCACCACGTGATGACCGGGTGTGATAGATTCTAACATTTCGAATACAACGGGTGTAAGCCAGATTTACACACGCAATAGACTTAGGTTGACTTGACGAGCCTAGCATGTACAGACATGGCCTCGGAACACGGAAGACCGAAAGGTCGAGCATGAGTCGTATAGAAGATACGATCAACATGAAGATGTTCACCGATGTTGACTAGTCCGTCTCACGTGATGATCGGACACGGCCTACTTGACTCGGATCATGTTTCACTTAGATGACTAGAGGGATGTCTATCTGAGTGGGAGTTCATTGAATAATTTGATTAGATGAACTTAAATATCATGAACTTAGTCTAAAATCTTTACAATATGTCTTGTAGATCAAATGGCCCACGCTAATGTTGCCCTCAACTTCAACGCGTTCCTAGAGAAAACCAAGCTGAAAGATGATGGCAACAACTATACGGACTGGGTCCGGAACCTGAGGATCATCCTCATAGCTGCCAAGAAAGATTATATCCTAGAAGCACCGCTAGGTGACGCACCCATCCCAGAGAACCAAGACATTATGAACGCTTGGCAGCAGCGTGCTGATGATTACTCCCTCGTTCAGTGCGGCATGCTTTATAGCTTAGAACCGGGGCTCCAAAAGCGTTTTGAGCAACACGGAGCATATGAGATGTTCGAAGAGCTGAAAATGGTTTTCCAAGCTCATGCCCGGGTCGAGAGATATGAAGTCTCCGACAAGTTTTTTAGTTGTAAGATGGAGGAAAATAGTTCTGTCAGTGAGCACATACTCAAAATGTCTGGGTTGCACAACCGCTTGACTCAGCTGGGAGTAAATCTCCCGGATGACGCGGTCATTGACAGAATCCTTCAGTCGCTTCCACCGAGCTACAAGAGCTTTGTGATGAACTTCAATATGCAGGGGATGGATAAGACCATTCCTGAGGTATATTCAATGCTGAAATCAGCGGAGGTGGAGATCAAAAAGGAACATCAAGTGTTGATGGTGAATAAAACCACTAAGTTTAAGAAAGGCAAGGGTAAGAAGAACTTCAAGAAGGACGGCAAGGGGGTTGCCGCGCCCGGTAAGCAAGCTGCCGGGAAGAAGCCAAAGAATGAACCCAAGCCCGAGATTGAGTGTTTTTATTACAAGGGAAGTGGTCACTGGAAGCGGAACTGCCCCAAATACTTAGCGGACAAGAAGACCGGCAACACTAAAGGTATATGTGATATACATGTAATTGATGTGTACCTTACCAGTACTCGTAGTAGCTCCTGGGTATTTGATACTGGTGCGGTTGCTCACATTTGTAATTCAAAGTAGGAGCTGCGGAATAAGTGGAGACTCGCGGAGGACGAGGTGACGATGCACATCGGGAATGGTTCCAAGGTCAATGTGATCGCCGTTGGCACGCTACCTCTACATTTACCTACGGGATTAGTTTTGAACCTCAATAATTGTTATTTAGTGCCAGCTTTGAGCATGAACATTGTATCAGGATCTCGTTTAATTCGAAATGACTACTCATTTAAATCCGAGAATAATGGTTGTTCTATTTATATGAGAGATATGTTTTATGGTCATGCCCCGCTGGTGAATGGTTTATTCTTAATGAAACTCGAGCGTAATGTTACACATACTCATAGTGTGAATACCAAAAGATGTAAGGTTGATAATGATAGTCCCACATACTTGTGGCACTGCCGCCTTGGTCACATAGGTGTCAAACGCATGAAGAAGCTCCATGCAGATGGACTTTTGGAGTCTCTTGATTACGAATCATTTGACATGTGTGAACCATGCCTCATGGGTAAAATGGCCAAGACTCCGTTCTTAGGAACAATGGAGCAAGCAACCAACTTATTGGAAATCATACATACTGATGTGTGCGGTCCAATGAGTGTTGAGGCTCGTGGTGGCTATCATTATGTTCTCACCCTCACTGATGACTTGAGTAGATATGGGTATGTCTACTAAATGAAACACAAGTCTGAGACCTTTGAAAAGTTCAAGGAATTTCAGAGTGAGGTTGAGAATCAACGTGACAGGAAAATCAAGTTCTTGCGATCAGATCGTGGGGGAGAATACTTGAGTCACGAATTTGGCACGCACTTAAGGAAATGTGGAATAGTTTCACAACTCACGCCGCCTGGAGCACCTCAGCGTAATGGTGTGTCCGAACGTCGTAATCACACTCTATTGGATATGGTGCGATCTATGATGCTCTTACCGATCTACCGCTGTCATTTTGGGGCTATGCTTTAGAGACTGTCGCATTCACTTTAAATACGGCTCCGTCGAAATCCATTGAGACGACACCGTATGAATTATGGTTTGGTAAGAAACCTAAGCTGTCGTTTCTAAAAGTTTGGGGATGGGATGCTTATGTCAAGAAACTTCAACCTGAAAAGCTCGAACCCAAGTCGAAAAAATGCGTCTTCATAGGATACCCTGAAGAAACTATTGGGTATACCTTCTACCTCAGATCCGAAGGCAAAATCTTTGTTGCCAAGAATGGATCATTTCTAGAGAAAGAGTTTCTCTCGAAAGAAGTAAGTGGAAGGAAAGTAGAACTTGATGAAGTATTACCTCTTGAACCGGAAAGTGGCGCAACTCAGGAAAATGTTCCTGAGGTGCCTGCACCGACTAGAGAGGAAGTTAATGATGATGATCATGAAACTTCAGATCAGGTTGCTACTGAACTTCGTAGGTCCACAAGGACACGTTCCGCACCAGAGTGGTACGGCAACCCTGTCTTGGAAATCATGTTGTTAGACAACGGTGAACCTTTGAACTATGAGGAAGCGATGGCGGGCCCAGATTCCAACAAATGGCTAGAAGCCATGAAATCCGAGATAGGATCCATGTATGAAAACGAAGTATGGACTTTGACTGACTTGCCTGATGATCGGCGGGCCATAGAAAATAAATGGATCTTTAAAAAGACGACAGACGCAGATGGTAATGTGACCATCTACATGGCTCGACTCATCGCTAGGGTTATCGACAAGTTCAAGGGGTTGACTACGATGAGACTTTCTCACCCGTAGTGAAGCTGAAGTCCATCCGAATCATGTTAGCAATTGCCGCATTCTATGATTATGAGATATGGCAAATGGACATCAAAATGGCATTCCTTAACGGCTTTCTTAAGGAAGAATTGTATATGATGCAGCCGGAAGGTTTTGTCGATCCTAAGAATGCTAACAAGGTGTGCAAGCTCCAACGCTCAATCTATGGGCTGGTGCAAGCATCTCGGAGTTGGAACATTCGATTTGATGAGATGATCAAAGCATTTGGGTTTACACAGACTTATGGAGAAGCCTATGTTTACAAGAAAGTGAGTGGGAGCTCCGTAGCATTTCTCATATTATATGTGGATGACATACTGTTGATGGGAAATGATATAGAATTCTTGGAAAGCATAAAGGCCTACTTGAACAAGTGTTTTTCAATGAAGGACCTTGGAGAAGCTGCTTATATATTAGGCATCAAAATCTATATAGATAGATCGAGACGCCTCATTGGTCTTTCACAAAGTACGTACCTTGACAAGATATTGAAGAAGTTCAATATGGATCAGTCCAAGAAGGGGTTCTTGCATGTATTGCAAGGTGTGCAATTGAGCACGGCTCAATGCCCGACCACAGCAGAAGATAGAGAAAAGATGAGTCTCGTCCCCTATGCCTCGGCCATAGGGTCTATTATGTATGCCATGCTGTGTACTAGACCTGATGTAAACCTTACCGTAAGTTTGGTAGGAAGGTACCAAAGTAATCCCGGCATGGAACACTTGACAGCGGTCAAGAATATCCTGAAGTACCTGAAGAGGACTAAGGATATGTTTCTCGTTTATGGAGGTGACGAAGAGCTCGTCATAAAGGGTTACGTCGATGCTAGCTTCGACACAGATCTGGATGACTCTAATTCACAAACCGGATACGTGTATATTTTCAATGGTGGGACAGTAAGCTGGTGCAGTTGCAAGCAAAGCGTTGTGGCGGGATCTACATGTGAAGCGGAGTACATGGCAGCCTCAGAGGCAGCACAAGAAGCAATCTGGGTGAAGGAGTTCATTACCGACCTAGGAGTCATCCCCAATGCATCGGGCCCGATGACTCTCTTCTATGACAACACTGGAGCTATTGCCCTTGCCAAGGAGCCCAGTTTTCACAGGAAGACCAGGCATATCAAGCGTCGCTTCATCTCCATTCGTGAAAGTGTTCAAAATGGAGACATAGATATTTGTAAAGTACATACAGACCTAAATGTAGCAGATCCGTTGACTAAACCTCTCCCTAGAGCAAAACATGATCAGCACCAGAACTCTATGGGTGTTCGATTCATCACAATGTAACTAGACTATTGACTCTAGTGCAAGTGGGAGACTGTTGGAAATATGCCCTAGAGGCAATAATAAAATGGTTATTATTATATTTCCTTGTTCATGATAATTGTCTATTGTTCATGCTATAATTGTGTTATCCGGAAATCGTAATACATGTGTGAATACATAGACCACAACACGTCCCTAGTGAGCCTCTAGTTGACTAGCTCGTTGATCAAAAGATAGTCATGGTTTCCTGACTATGGACACTAGATGTCATTGATAACAGGATCACATCATTAGGAGAATGATGTGATGGACAAGACCCAATCCTAAGCATAGCACAAGATCGTGTAGTTCGTTTGCTAGAGCTTTTCCGAATGTCAAGTATCATTTCTTAGACCATGAGATTGTGTAACTCTCGGATATCGTAGGAGTGCTTTGGGTGTGCCAAACGTCACAACGTAACTGAGTGACTATAAAGGTGCACTACGGGTATCTCTGAAAGTGTCTGTTGGGTTGGCACGAATCGAGACTGGGATTTGTCATTCCGTATGACGGAGAGGTATCTCTGGGCCGACTCGGTAATGCATCATCATAATGAGCTCAATGTGACCAAGTGGTTGATCACGGGATAATGCATTACGGTACGAGTAAAGTGGCTTGCTGGTAACGAGATTGAACGAGGTATTGGGATACCGACGATCGAGTCTCGGGCGAGTAACGTACCGATTGACAAAGGGAATCGTATACATGATTGATTGAATCCTCGACATCGTGGTTCATCCGATGAGATCATCGAGGAGCATGTGGGAGCCAACATGGGTATCCAGATCCCGCCGTTGGTTATTGATCGAAGAGTCGTCTCGGTCATGTCTGCGTGTCTCCCGAACCCGTAGGGTCTACACACTTAAGGTTCGGTGACGCTAGGGTTGTTGAGATATTAGTATGCGGTAACCTGAAAGTTGTTTGGAGTCCCGGATGAGATCCCGGACGTCACGAAGATTTCCGGAATGGTCCGGAGGTGAAGAATTGTATATAGGAAGTCCAGTTTCGGCCATCGGGAAAGTTTCGGGGGTCACCGGTATTGTACCGGGACCACCGGAAGGGTCCCAGGGGTCCACCGGGTGGGGCTACCTATCCCGGAGGGCCTCGTGGGCTGTAGTGAGAGGGGAACCAGCCCCTGATGGGCTGGTGCGCCCCCCTTGGGCCTCCCCCTGCGCCTAGGGTTGGAAACCCTAGGGGTGGGGGTGTCCCACTTGACTTGGGGGGCATGCCACCCCCCCTTCGCCGCCCCCCCAGATGGGATCTAGAGGGGCCGGCGCCCCCTTGGACCCCTATATAAAGAGGGGGGAGGGAGGGCTGCGCACCCAAGCCCCTGGCGCCTCCCTCTTCCCCCCGTAAGACCTCTCCCTCTCGTTAGAGCTTGGCGAAGCCCTGCCGAGATCCCGCTGCTTCCACCACGCCGTCGTGCTGCTGGATCTCCATCAACCTCCCCTTCCCCCTTGCTGGATCCAGAAGGAGGAGACGTCTTCCCAACCGTACTTGTGTTGAACGCGGAGGTGCCGTCCGTTCGGCGCTCGGTCATCGGTGATTTGGATCAGGACGAGTACAACTCCATCAACCCCATTCTCTTGAATGCTTCCGCTCGCGATCTACAAGGGTATGTAAATGCACTCCTTTCCTCTCGTTGCTAGAAGACTCCATAGATTGATCATGGTGATGCGTAGAAAATTTTAAATTATGCTACGTCCCCAACAGGGGGGTCATACGATGGCGGAGGGGTGGGGAGATGGGCTCCAAGATAGGCTTTTGGTGGGTGGCTGGTCGACTTTTCAATAGATGGGGCAGGAGCGAAGTCGAAAAGGTTCAAGGTGGGCAACTGAGGTTGGCTTTTCGGGCGTGTGCCGACATGACTGTAGATAGGTGGACGTCCGATGAAGATGGTGTGTATGTGGGGGGAGGGGCTATTGCCGGAGACGCCTTTTGGGGGTGGGTCCAATGTGTCAGAGTCCGATGTGGCTCACGCCTGGACTCCCCCTGATTTCCCCTCGAATTGGGGCCACGCTAGAAAATTCAAATGTTCGGACATGTCCTGATCAATTTGGTGATCTATGTTGAACGGCTCAAAGAGTCTGAACCGTCTGATTCGAACATTTGAGATTTATTTGAAGATCCTCACTGGACATGACCTTATTCGGCAAACCAGTATTTTGTCCTCTAACAAGTTGGGTCTACGTGCAATGCCATTTTTTCTCCTCAAATGCAGTTGACCTGAACCAACCCCTTGTTCCCCCTTATGGTGGGGCAACCTCTCCATGGCGGTCATTCATCACGCTTTTACTTCCAGGTAGTTGGCGTGCTTTCCCTTTCCTCTCTCGTCTTCAGCTTGGTCGCATCATTGATGATTATGACCTACATGAGAACGGTAGCCATGGAGGTTAGGTCTTCCCTCAAGCAACTCAAAAGGATCACAGTATCAAGTCGGTCGTCATAATAACCACCAATATGGTGATCTGGTCCCAAAATGGCACTCTAACAGAGTCGCCATATGCATGTTAATCTGACATAAGTTTTGGAGCTGATGCCATATCTAGCCCACGAGGCTCCATATTTGGAGGCTGTGGGTGTTGGTTTGGAGAACGGGAAAGGGATGTTTCAATCCGACATGTTCCTCCCGTGGACATCCAAGTCAATGGTGCTCCATTCGTATGGTTACCACTTCCGCCGTGCCAATGGCGTAACTACTTATCCACCAGGAAGACCGCTAATTAATGACTACTGTCACGTTTCACACCGGTTTCCCAACCACACGCGACAACCCCCCTGGTTTCTCGCCAGAGTGTATCCATTCATGAATATATAAACCCCCACATAAGCATAACTCTACTTTTCACTTCCCGAGAAGCATAACTTGTGCTTCGCGTGGAACAACTGTTCGTTTTCATTTTTCGAGAAGTACATTTTTTTATTCATGCGGGAAGAACAATTTTTTTCGCATGATACACAGCTGTGTTCTTCAATTTTGGGATGCATAGTTTCTTTCACATGGTTTTATGAAAAAATAAAAGCTAAAAGAAAATAGATAGAAAAGAATTTTTGAATTTTTGAAAACCCCACCATTTTGAAAAACATTTTGAAAACCCCACCATTTTCTTGAATTTATGAAAATAGAAAAACTAAAAAAATAGATAGAAAGGCATTTTTGAATTTTTAAACAGGGTAGCTCATCCTTAAAAAAAGGAATTTGAACAAAAAGCCCAGTGCTAATGTATAGCACGTGCCAACCCGGGGGATGCAATTGCGCTCTTTTTTCTTACGACTGTGCCCTCATAGGGGATCTTTTCACTGCATTTGTTTTGATCCGTGCGCACTTATCGGTGCTGGGTAACGGATGGGCTCGGAGGCCATCTTTTCGTCCGTGTGCACTTTTCGATGCTGGGTCACGGGTTGGGCTCGGCGGCCTCTTTTATTTGTGCGCTTTGGCATCTTTCACAGCTGACAGCCGTGCATGATCCCCGTGTTGGCATTGAAGTTGGCATAATTCGGCCTAATAAACTGATCACATGCTGATTAAACTTCCGGTACGGTACTATTCGCCCGGTGGTTTTCTCGTCCCGCAAATGGGCCAGCCCATTTACTTTGTCCCTGTGGGTTGCCTCCTCTCCTTCCCGAGCCCCGACGACGCCTTCGGCCTTCCCACTCGCCGCCGGCGCCGCCACCGGGGTTGGCGCCGCCGGCCACTCCTATGCTCCCTCCAGTCTGAGTCTTCGACTGCCCACTAACTCTGCTCATCCCCCCACTGAAGTCGGCGCCTCCGTGGAACACGAGCTCAGCCATGTGTTCGCCGCCTCTCCCCTGAAACCCTATCCCAGCCGCGCCCGAGCTCTCGTGGCCGGGACCTAGGGTTCGGGCATCCGTGCTTGGTGCCCCGCATCTCGAGGTCCCCGTCCTTCAGCAGGAAGCCGGAGCTGGCGCCGCCGTCTCCGTCGTTCCAGCAAGTGAGGCTCGGTCCAACCCTAACGTCAAACCGTACCTGCTTCGATCTGGTTTTCTGGACGATTTATGGCGAATTTGCTCCTGAATTGTCAGGTGTGCATACTTTCCTCATTTGTACGAGAGGAGTAGCGAGATGTTGTGCTAAACACACAACAAATATATTGGAACATTAACAAGAAAAGAGCGGCGGAGAGATATTAGGATTTAGGAGTAGGGTATGCATCATAATGTGATTGTTCAGTGTGCAAGTGTCGCGTCGATGTTCGTAGTCACTCTCATAAACAACGAACCGCATGATCGCAACCAGGTTCCTGTAGAACTATGTGAAGAATCTGGTAGTATTGCATAACTGGTCAATTTTGATACTCCTGGGTTTAGTATTCTCTTTCCAGGCATTGCTCTTAATTTAGTGTAACGTGTTGGTGAAGCCGAAAGTACTGTATTCTAAAGATTAGAGATGAATTAATTTTTTTAATATTGTACTTGCTCTTGTAAACACCCTAGCTCTGTGAATTGGTCATTTCATTAGGTTCTGATTCCATAACTGTATAAAGTACATCTTTTTATTTTATTTTTGTTAATTCCGCAGTTTATGCCCAAGCTGTCTTGTTGGAGAGGAGAAACGGGAATATAAACCAATTATGTAATGATACTATCTCCATTGTTATCCTTAAAGGCCAGTTTTCTACGCAACTCAGGGAAAACTCATGGGTCCCCATCCTCTGCTTTTGTTTATCAATCATAGTTAGAAACCTCATGACAAACATAGCATTGAAACTATCCTGCAGATCTCGTGTCAGAGAATGAAACTACTCGGCATATCTTTATTTATGCTGAGGGTGGGTTCAACCAGCAACATATAGCTGTTACTTCTGCTTGTCATACTTGTATGATGGACAGGAACTTTCCTATCCATGGAATATTTCTTCTTTTTACCTGTGGGTAATTAGTTTCTCCATTCTCGTCTAGATTTTGCAGTCTTCCTTTCTAATACTCCCTCCGTCCGAAAATACTTGTCATCAAAATGGACAAAAAAAGGATGTATCTAAAACTAAAATACATCTAGATACATCTCTTTTTATCCATTTTGATGACAAGTATTTCCGGACGGAGGGAGTATGTGTTAATGATGTGGGCAAGAGTGAACTAATTCAGCTGTATATTCTACCATTTCAGATGCATTAGAACCCATTAATTCTGGATTCGGAAAACCATCCAAGTCATGATGGAGTATTGGCCGCTTGAGCTTATTTCGCAAGATTACTTTATAGAAAAGTTTCCTCCAATATCTACTGATTTTAAGTAGGTAAACTGAGCTTCCATTTTCTGTATTTGACAGCACAAGTACTTTACAGAAGACTGGAAATTTCTGTGGTTGAGTTCTCTGCGAGATGACATGTGTTTCTGCATTTCTTTGCTGCATGTGTTAATGTGTTTCCTAGTGGACTTTAAACCAATAGTATTTTCTGAACCAGTTTGTGTTATACGCCATGAATCACATGTTTCCTAATTGATTTAGTTGATGTTTACACATATTTCTTCAGCTTGCTTTCAAAATAAGTAGTGCAAGTAAGCAACGAAAAGGGCTACTAACTGAGTTTACCAGGTTTCCTGTTCTATCTGTGATATGCTATTACACAAGATTAAATGTGCAATGCTAGGGCTATCTGTTTAGATCTTATAAATTTTACATTCTGCTACGAGCAATGCTTATCAAATACTTTCTCTTTTTCATATAATCTTATGTGAGCAATGCATATTCCTTGTATTCTAATATATATATCTGAACTTGTTGTTTTATGTGCAGTAAGAGGAGGTTACAGGTCTTAAAATAATGATACAATTAGTTAGAATTTGACTCTACATGCACCGGCTAGAATGGAATAGCAAATGAAGCAACTGTTCTCCTGTTTTGTCATCATGATGAAATGCAATGAACATTTCCAGGTTGCTTATCCATGTGTTGTGCATATATAATGAAACTAGTAAGCAAAAAGGATAATGTTTGTTCTCTGATTATGATAATTCTGACATGACTAAGGCTCTTATTATTTGGCTACAGAGATCTGGTTAGGACTATCCTAAAGAACTATTTCTGTTGGTCGAAGATGCTTAAAAATGACGAGTTGATATATGATGTTGCTTCAGTTGATAGCTGTGCAAATATGGAAGTTATATACGACGCTGTTTTGCTTGATAGCTGTGCAAATATCCATGTCGAAATCAGTTTCAATGGGAACCGATGGTTTTGTAATCGGTTTGAGAAACCGGCTATAGGAGTTCAGACCCGATGCTGATGCTGTTTCTGTAGTAGTGAACAAATATATACTTGTTGTAACACCGTGAACTTCTTTTTCCTTACCTGTAATGTTATTACAGCGTAGACTGTTCTAAATCTTCTTTTCCGGAGGAAAATATAGTTTAAAGCATGGGTTGGGGGAACTAGTAATGCATTTATCTGTTTTAATTAGTTAGCTATACTTACTATATCTTTTATGTTTTTTAGGTAACCATCATCTACGTTCTTGATCATTGATCAATAAGCATTCATTTGCAGAAGAAAAACTACCCGACATGTTTGATCTATGGTGGAGCGCAGATGATCTAGAGCACCTATATGAAGCGTAGTGAAAAATATCGGAAGAGGTTGTCTTATGCCCTGTTTTGTTGTGGAATGGTATTGCTTTTAGTAGGCAGTTGGAAACCACTTGTTTAGACAAACCACAAACCAGAAACCAGATGAGAGGAAAACATTCTTTTCGTCTGTTGTTCACACGAGTACCCAAGAAATTTATTATATCAAGTAGCAGTATTGTCTCTTGCCAAAAAAAGGTAGTCGACTCTGTGACCTTGTTACCCATAAGGTTTTTTTTTGCTGCTTGGAAGGTTTCATAAATTGTGACCTTTGTGGAGTGCCCTGCCTCAGTGATAATTTTGGTTTCATTGTGTCAAATAGACTTCCTATGAAGTTAAGCTTCGTTGTAATTATGAGCATGTGAGCAAGTATTCATTCCCAGCTTGGTTTTTTTGCAAGAATTCCGGGTATTGTTTTCAGCTTCTGGTTTCCTCTGAATCCTAGAGAGATAAAATATGTTTCCTGTTTTCTTTACCCGATCACATTTTAAAATCTCAGCTAGGTAATATGATTGGAATTTCAGCAACTACATGATCAATTTGTGTTGCGGTTATCCTATTTCCAGTTGTCTTATGTTTTAAAGTGGGTGTCATCCGTGGAGCTGCATGGTATTTTTTTCTGTAATATTATTATTGATTTTGGTCCCCTGCCCTACGTTGAAATCCTTTCAATATCCTCAGCTTCCATGCCGCGACCACACTTCAGTCCATAATGTACATGAAGGGGAGGAGGAGGTGCATCGACAATAGTTTGAATCAGCTCGGGCAGCCGCCATAGTTGGTGATGCTGTGGAGTGGAGGAACTATGGCAGATGGCACTTCCCCTATACTGTTGTGAACTGCAGTAGACTGATGGCACCGTGGTTCACCTTCCATATATGTCTGGAATTTGCCAGGCAAATAACTCATTATTCTTAAATCCCTGCCTCATTCTCCAGTCCAAATTCAATTAAAGCAAATAAATCGGACTAATCTTTAATGCTGATCAAGAAAAATGTGCATTGTAGAGATGTCCATCTACCAGGACTGCTTCATGACCAGACTGCATCATAAGGGTTAGAGAAGAACCGGCAGGGGTGGTCCGCATCATCTCTAGTGGTAGCATGCAAGCCTTGATCTAGGTGCTAGCCAACATATTTAGTTCATGTTTTGTATGGATAAGATTGGAGCTCTTCTATTGCTTCTTCTTAATACATGCTAAATCACTGATTATCTTCATGGTATGTCTAATCATGCATTCTGTCTTCCGGCATTAAGCAAAGTTATTAGGCCTAGGCTTCGCACATTGAATTGATAATCTCTCTGAGTTTCTAGCTCTTTGAATTTCTATTCATGTTCCCGCACGAGTATATAATCATATTCATAAATATGGGTATTCACTGTGCTTAAGGATAGGGGGAAAACCAAGTGTACTTTTCAGAGGAGTGTTTATGAGATTTGAGTTGCTGCATGATTTTTCTGTATAAGTTTATATGCTCCTATTTGTGTTCTGTACCGATTCTTCCATTATTTTCTGAATAGGATCTGGCTAAGTTAAGTTTGCTATTGAAAGCCCACCTGACATTGGTAGGCAATTCTCTTGAATGGAAGGTTTAATCGAGGATTGAATTGACCACAACTACTATAGCAGATGCAAGGCATCAATCAGCTCAGAAGAAATGCCAAATGAACTTAATTAGTTTCTCATTGATGTCACTAACAGTAATGAGTTTGTGCGATTTCTGACCTGCAGGCTGTAGCATGAGTAAAAGCTAACCAATGTATTATTACCTACTCCCTTTGTAAAGAAATATAGGAGCATTTAGATCACTACATTAGTGACTTAAACACTCTTATATTTATTGAGTATTTGGTTGTATATGTTACTCCTGTTTTTATTTACTCTGCATATTAGAGTTAACTGAAGTTAAACTTCTTAAAGTTTTACCAATTTTATATAACCAAATATAAATAGATTTCATAACAAATTTATATGATGTGGAAGTACATTCAACACATTGGTATGAATCTAATGGTGTTGAATTGTTATGAATCGGTATTTTGAAAAAAATCAAAAAGCATATTTAAAAGTTTCAAAAAAATCTGAAAAAAATACCATGAAAACTTATATGTATTTCGCAAGAACGTGTTAAATTTCGTTGAAAAATGTTGTGATTTGTAGGCTGTACAAAATTAACAAATTTCTGGCCCAATAACAAAAATAAAAGGCCCATTAAAAATGTGTATTTTTCTTTTTCCTGTATGCCACATGTAAACGTATAATACTGTGAAATTTTGCATATACATAGTATACATGTGCATGTGTGTTCAAAAAATAAATTTAGAATTTTTCGCGCTCAAAAAAATAAAAATTGAAAACGAGCTCACTGGAGCTCGGCCTCCGTTGGCATTTTCCGCAGCCTGCAGCTGCTTCTGATTCTATGCGACACGTACCTCGACGAAGCAGTCGTGGAAGTGGAGCCGGATGAGCCCGGCGGCGATGCCGGGGCGAAAAAGCGAAGAAATAGGTTCGTCATTCCATTACAATATCATCAAGAACAAGAGAAAGAACTAATATCCTGTTTTGGGATTTCGATTGAAATCCGCCGTATGAGTGTTTTACATAGAAATACTATTTTTGCTATCGGTCGCGAAGGCCGCTGTGACGACGCGCCGGACGATGGCCTCGGCGTTGGGGCAGGTGGTGCTGTAAAACCCCACCTGCAGCTGCCCCTGCGCGCGGCTCGCCGTCAGGCACATCACGGCGGTGACCAGCGCCGCCGCCATGCTGCTGCTCCTGCTCGCCATGGTCGTACGTCCTGGCTGGCCAGGCTTTAGCAGTGGAGTATTTATAGAGCGAGCCAGCCAGGGGTTCGACTGTTGATCGATTGCATTTGTTTGACAAGTTGTGCAGTGCTAGACACGGTGTGTCGACGGGGGTTGTCTTCATCTGAAAATACTTACTTGTCATCAAAATGAATAAAAAGAGATATATTTAGAACTAAAATACATCTAGATACATTTCTTTTTATTCATTTTCATGATAAGTGTTTTCAGATGAAGGAAGTAGTACCTAGCCGAGGTGACACGAGGTTGTCCGGCCCCGCATGGCCGCTGAAGTCAAGGTGAGGAGAGGTACTGTAGGGACCCGGCGGATGGATGATGGATGGGTGGTTGCGCGGTGACAGGGAGACGACAACTCTTGCTTTGGAATGACGATGCGCCTAGATGGAGACGACAAGGCTTCGGTCGGAACTGTCGTAGATGAATGTTACCTATCGGTCCACTGGTCCAGCTGGTGCCAAACTCCCTCCCCAGCTTGGGACCAGTGGCATGAAGTCAGTCACCTTGGCTTGGCCTATGGCAACCGGAATTGCATACCTAGGACGCAAGCCAGCAAGGTCAGCACTCGCATTGTGCTCGTTGCTTGAGAGGGTGAGGCGGGAGGAAGATGACAAGAGCACAAGAAACCAGCGCTTTACTCACGTGCAGGAAAAACCGAGCCACCAACACCCTCGTCGTCATAGAGACAACCACCGTACACAATCTTGTTGATTTCATCCGCTGCTTGTTGTGCCAAGCAAGTGTCTGACTAGTCTTTGCCTGCTTGGTTTCATTTGTCTGAGTCCTTCGATCCATTCACCCGGCCAATCGTTTGCTTGTGCCAGCAAGCAAGCCTACCCACCCCGCCTGTCTGCTTGTACGAGGATGATGTCATCAACGGGCCGGAGGTGCAACACCACCTTAGATTTGTCAAAAATCTTCATCCATACTAGGTATTTCGATGATTTGTATCTATCTCATTCCTAGTGCGCCTCCAAAGCGGCTCACCAAACTGACCTCATCAGAATATCCATGGACATGTTCGGACATCCGACCGGACGAAAGACCATCCAACCCTATCCCTCCGATAAGGCAAACATCGATTTTCCCTAATGGAAAAGATATCCGAAAACAACTAAAAAAACTAATCTACTCCTCCCGGTCGGAGGCGAGATTGATGACCCCCGCACAGGAGCCATCGGCCTCGTTGGCGTTGGCGGTCAGAGCCATATGCCTCTTTTCGCAGTGTTGCCGTGCTTATGCGGCGCCTCATCATCCTTAACCTCGAACTTCTCGAAAAGTTACTCCCATAGCGCGTCGTTGATGCGAGCTGGCGGCGCTCGTGGTCAATCGTCGGGTGCTCTACACGGACATGAACACAACCGTGTTCTTGTTGACGACATCCGGGTTCACGGGGAGCTTCGCTACGCCTGCATAATCCGTGTGTTGCGCCTGCAGTTGAGACACCGTAGCCTGGAGCTCCTACAAGAGCGTCCGATCGAAATGCTCCTCTACCTGTTGCATGGTGAAAATGCCGTCCGCCGCGCCACCCCCGACATAAGCGACCATCATATCCTCCTTCGGCACAGGTGCCTCCTCCTCCCGCGACCTCCACCATGGCCATGGGATTGTCTTCCTCCTCGTCCTCCATCTCTCCCATAGATCTCGAAGGTTGGCAGCATCAATGTGGGCTCGACGTCGGGCTTCTGCAACATGGACCTCCGCTGTGATTTTGGCGCAGTGCTCCGGAGTCAACATCTTGTACCATGTGATTTTGGTATGGACCATGGCAATGGTAGATGCGAACTAGGGGGGGGGGTCATACGATGGTGGAGGGGTGGGGCGATGGGCTCCAAGGTAGGCTTTTGGTGGGTGACTGATCGACTTTTCAATAGATGAGGCAGGCGAAGTGGCAAAGGTTCAATGTGGGCAACTGAGGTAGGCTTTTCGGGTGGCGTGCCGACATGACTGTAGATAGGTGGACATCCGATGAAGATGGTGTGTATGAGGGGGGTGTGTCTATAGTCGGAGACACCTTTTGGGGTGGGTCCAATGTGTCAGAGTCCGACGTGGCTCACGCGTGGACTCCCCTTGATTTCCCCTCGAATTTGGGCCAGGCTAGAAAATTCAAATGTTCGGACATGTCCTGATCAATTTGGTGATCTGTGTTGAACGGCTCAAAGTGTCTGAACCGTCTGATTCGAACATTTGAGACTTATTTGAAGATCCTCACTGGACATGAACTTATTCGGCAAACCAGTATTTTATCCTCTAACAAGTTGGGTCTACGTGCAATGTCATTTTTTCTCCTCAAATGCAGTTGACCTGAACCGGCCCCTTGTTCCCCCTTATGGTGGGGCAACCTCTCCATGGCGGTCATTCATCGCGCTTTTACTTCCATGTAGTTGGCGTGCTTTCCCTTTCCTCTCTCGTCTTCAGCTTGGTCGCATCATTGATGATTATGACCTGCATGAGAACGGTAGCCATGGAGGTTAGGTCTTCCCTCAAGTAACTCAAAAGGATCGCAGTATCAAGTTGGCCGTCATAATAACCACCAATATGGTAATCTGGTCCCAAAATGGCACTCTAACAGAGTCGCCATATGCATCTCAATCTGACATAAGTTTTGGAGCTGATGCCATATCTAGCCCACGAGCCTCCATATTTGGAGGCTGTGGGTGTTGGTTTGGAGGACGGGAAAGGGAAGTTTCATTCCGACATGTTCCTCCCATGCACATCCAAGTCAATGGCGCTCCATTCGTATGGTTACCACGTCCGCCGTGCCAATGGCGTAACTACTTATCCACTAGGAAGACCGCTAATTAATTACTACTATCACGTTTCACACCGGTTTCCCACCCACATGCGACAACCCCCTGGTTTCTCATTGGAGTGTATCCATTTGCGAATATATAAACCCCCACAGAAGCATAACTCTGCTTTTCACTTCCCGAGAAGCATAACTTGTGCTTCACGTGGAACAACTGTTCTTTTTCATTTTTCGAGAAGCACATTTTTCTATTCATGCGGGAAGAACAATTTTTTTCGCATGATACACAGCTGTGTTCTTCAATTTTGGGATGCATAGTTTCTTTCACATGGTGTGCTTCATGCAATTAAAACTAGAAAAACTAAAAAAATCATTTTTCCCTAGAAAAACATAGGAAAAATTAAGTGAAATCCGAAACCCAAAAAACAATGGAAAAAAATCCTTGGCAAAACCGTGCAGGAAAAAAATTGGGTTTCCGTGATGCCCCCAACACGCGATACGTGGCGATTGAAGCACTCGCGCGCGTCCGCTAGGAAGCCCCCGAGGGGGTATCCGTGGACTAGTTAGTCCCTGTTTTGGCAACCAAGCAAATGTTAGCCAAAATATTGGCATTCAACCGAAGCAGGGCCATATTTATTGGGAGCTCCTATATGATGCTCATTGTGCAAACAGTAGTCGGCCTTCCGCACAAGGAGAGCCCCGATTGAGCCGACCCATATAGCTACTATGGTGATTAGTTTTTTTAATCCGGCTTTAAAAAGCATGGATTTTTTATAAAAAGTCCATACATTTTTTGAAACCGCATAGTAAAAATTCGGAACATTTTTTAATTATTTTTTAAATTTGGGAACATTTGTTTTAAAAATACTATTTTTGAATTATCGAACATTTTTGAAAATGGGAACAATTTTCGGAATTCCAAAGCAAATTTGGAAGCATGAATTTTTTTGAAATTCCTATTTTCTTGAATCTGCGAACAAATTTTGTAAACAGGAACATTTTTTGTAACTCCGAACAAAACTTGAAAACAAAAACATGTTGAAAACCCCAACATTTTCTTGAATTTATGAAAATAGAAAAACTAAAATAAAATAGATAGAAAAGCATTTTTGAATTTTTAAACAGGGTAGCTCATCCTTAAAAAAAGGAATTTGAACAAAAAGCCCAGTGCTAATGTATAACACGTGCCAACCCGGGGGATGCAATTGCGCTATTTTTTCTTACGACTGTGCCCTCATAAGGGATCTTTTCACTGCATTTGTTTTGGTCCGTGTGCACTTATCGGTGCTGGGTCACGGATGGGCTCGGAGGCCATCTTTTCGTCCGTGTGCACTTTTCGGTGCTGGGTCACGGGTTGGGCTCGGCGGCCTCTTTTATTTGTGCGCTTTGGCATCTTTCGCAGCTGACAGCCGTGCATGATCCCCGTGTTGGCGATGCACTAGGCAGAATTCGGCCTAATAAACTGATCACATATTGATTAAACTTCCGGTACGGTACTATTCACCCGGTGGATTTCTTGTCGCGCAAATGGGCCGGCCCATTTACTTCGTCCCTGTGCGTTGCCTCCTCTCCTTCCCGAGCCCCGACGACGCCTTCGGCCTTCTCACTCGCCGTCGGCGCCGCCACCGGGGTTGGCGCCGCCACCGGGGTTGGCGCCGCCGGCCACTCCTATGCTCCCTCCAGCCTGACTCTGCTCATCCCCTCACTGGAGTCGGCGCCTCCCTGGAACAGTAGCTCCGCCATGTGTTCGCCGCCTCCCCTGAAACCGTATCCCAGCTGTGCCCGAGCACTGGTGGCCGTTACGGCGTCGCATGCGCCCGCCGCGGCTCCCTCGTCGCCGCCGCCGTCGCCGGGACCTAGGGTTTAGGCATCCGTGCTTGGTGCCCCGCGTCTCGAGGTCCCCGTCCTTCAGTAGGACGCCGGAGCTGGCCTCTGTCGTGAGGCATGCTTCGATCTGGTTTTCCCGACGTTTTGTGGCGAATTTGCTCCTGAATTATCAGGTGTGCATGCCCTGTTCTAGCATTCTTTGCTCATTTTTAAGAGATGAGTAGCGGGATGTCGTGCTAAACACACAACAAATATACATCTAGATACATCTAGATAAAAAGAGATATATTTAGAACTAAAATACATCTAGATACATCCTCTTTTATTTATTTTCATAATAAATATTTCCGGACAAAGGAAGTAGTACCTAGCCGAGGTGACACGAGGTTGTCTGGCCCCCGCCATGGCCACTGAAGTCAAGGTGAGGAGAGGTACTGTAGGGACCCGGCGGATGGATGATGGATGGGTGGTTGCACGGTGACAGGGAGACGACAAATTTTGCTTTGGAATGGCTATGCGCCTAGATGGAGACCACAAGGCTTCGGTCAGAACTGTCGTAGATGAATGTTACCTATCGATCCACTGGTCCAGTTGGTGCCAAGCTCCCTCCCCAGCTTGGGACCAGTGGCATGAAGTCAGTCACATTGGCTTGGCCTATGGCAACTGGAATTGCATACCTAGGACGCAAGCCAGCAAGGTCAGCACTCGCATTCTGCTCGTCGCTTGAGAGGGTGAGGCGGGAGGAAGATGACAACGAGGGCAAAGATTTGTCGATTCCATCCGCTGCTTGTTGTGCCAAGCAAGTGTCTGACTAGTCTTTGCCTGCTTGGTTTCATTTGTCTGAATCCTTCGATCCATTCGCCCGGCCGATCGTTTGCTTGTGCCAGCAAGCAAGCCTACCTACCCCGCCTGTCTGCTTGTACGAGGATGATGTCATCAACGGCCCGGAGGTGCAACACCACCTTAGATTTGTCAACAAATCATCATCCATACTAGGGATTTCGATGATTTGTATCTATCTCATTCCTAGTGCGCCTCCAAAGCAGCTCACCAAACTGACCTCATCAGAATATCCATGGACATGTTCGGACATCCGACCGGACGAAAGACCATCCAACCCTATCCCTCCAATAAGGTAGACATCGATTTTCCCTAATGGAAAAGATAACTGAAGACAACTAAAAAAACTAATCCACTCCTCCCGGTCGGAGGCGAGGTTGATGACCCCCGCACAGGAGCCATCGGCCTCGTTGTCGTTGGCAGTCAGAGCCGTATGCCTCTTTTCGCAGCATTGCCGTCCTTATGCGGCGCCTCATCATCCTTAGCCTCAAGCTTCTCGAAAAGTTATTCCCATAGTGCGTCGTTGATGCGAGCTGGCGGCGCTCGTGGTCAATCGTACGGGTGCTCTACACGGACATGAACACAACCGTGTTCTTGTCGACGACATCCGGGTTCACGAGGAGCTTCGCTACTTCTGCATAATTCGTGTGTTGCGCCTGTAGTTGAGACACTGTAGCGTGGAGCTCCTACAAAAGCGTCCGATTGAAATGCTCCTCTACCTGTTGCATGGTGAAGATGTCGTCCGCCGTGCCACCCGCGACATAAGCGACCATCATCTCGTCCTTCGGCACGGGTGCCTCCTCCTCCCGTGACCCCACCATGGCCGTGGGATTGCCTTCCTCCTCGTCCTCCATCTCTTCCATAGATCTCGAAGGTTGGCCAGCAGTAATGTGGGCCTGACGTCGGGCTTCTGCAACGTGGACCTCCGTTGTGATTTTGGCGCAGTGCTCCGGAGTCAACATCTTGTACCATGTGATTTTGGCATGGACCATGGCAATGGTAGATGCGAACTAGGGGGGTGTTGGAAATATGCCCTAGAGGCAATAATAAAATGGTTATAATTATATTTCCTTGTTCATGATAATTGTCTATTGTTCATGCTATAATTGTGTTATCCGGAAATCGTAATACATGTGTGAATACATAGTCCACAATCCGTCCCTAGTGAGCCTCTAGTTGACTAGCTCGTTGATCAAAAAATAGTCATGGTTTCCTGACTATGGACATTAGATGTCATTGATAACGGGATCACATCATTAGGAGAATGATGTTATGGACAAGACCCAATCCTAAGCATAGCACAAGATCGTGTAGTTTGTTTGCTAGAGCTTTTCCGAATGTCAAGTATCATTTCCTTAGACCATGAGATTATGCAACTCCCGGATACCGTAGGAGTGCTTTGGGTGTGCCAAACGTCACAACGTAACTGAGTGACTATAAAGGTGCACTACGGGTATCTCTGAAACTGTCTGTTGGGTTGGCAGGACTCGAGACTGGGATTTGTCACTCCGTATGATGGAGAGGTATCTCTAGGCCCACTCGGTAATGCATCATCATAATGAGCTCAATGTGACCAAGTGGTTGATCACGGGATAATGCATTACGGTACGAGTAAAGTGACTTGCCGGTAACGAGATTGAACGAGGTATTGGGATACCGACGATCGAGTCTCGGGCGAGTAACGTACCGATTGACAAAGGGAATTGTATACGGGATTGATTGAATCCTCGACATCGTGGTTCATCCGATGAGATCATCGAGGAGCATGTGGGAGCCAACATGGGTATCCAGATCCCGCTGTTGGTTATTGACCGAAGAGTCATCTCGGTCATGTCTGCGTGTCTCCCGAACCCGTAGGGTCTACACACTTGAGGTTCGACGATGCTAGGGTTGTTGAGATATTAGTATGCGGTAACCTGAAAGTTGTTTGGAGTCCCGGATGAGATCCCGGATGTCACGAGGAGTTCCGGAATGGTCCGGAGGTGAAGAATTGTATATAGGAAGTCCAGTTTCCGCCACCAGGAAAGTTTCGGGGGTCACCGGTATTGTACGGGGACTACCGGAAGGGTCCCAGGGGTCCACTGGGTGGGGCCACCTATCCCAGAGGGCCCCATGGGCTGAATTGGGAGGGGAACCAGCCCCTGATGGGCTTGTGCGCCCCCCTTGGGCCTCCCCCTGCCTAGGGTTGGAAACCCTAGGGGTGGGTGTCGCCCCACTTGGCTTGGGGGGCAAGCCACCCCCTTGGCCGCCGCCCCCCCCCCATCTAGATGGGATCTAGAGGGGCCGGCGCCCCCTGGACCCCTATATAAAGAGGGGGGAGGGAGGGCTGCGCACCCAAGCCCCAGGCGCCTCCCTCTTCCCCTCGTAAGACCTCTCCCTCTCGTTAGAGCTTGGCTAAGCCCTGCCGAGATCCCGCTGCTTCCACCACCACGCCGTCGTGCTGCTGGATCTCCATCAACCTCTCCTTCCCCCTTGCTGGATCAAGAAGGAGGAGACGTCTTCCCTGTTGCGTAACGTAGTAATTTCAAAAAATTTCCTACGCACACGCAAGATCATGGTGATGCATAGCAACGAGAGGGGAGAGTGTTATCTATGTACCCTCGTAGACCGACAGCGGAAGCGTTATGACAACGCGGTTGATGTAGTCGTACATCTTCCCGGCCCGACCGATCGAGCACCGAAACTACGGCACCTCCGAGTTCTAGCACACGTTCAGCTCGATGACGATCCCCAGACCCCGATCCAGCAAAGTGTCGGGAAAGAGTTCCGTCAGCATGACGGCGTGGTGATGATCTTGATGTTCTACTGTTGCAGGGCTTCGCCTAAGCACCACTACAATATTATCAGGGACTATGGTGGAAGGGGGCACCGCACACGGCTAAGAAAATGATCACGAGGATCAACTTGTGTGTCTAGAGGTGCCCTCCTGCCCCCGTATATAAAGGAGCAAGGGGGGTGCGGCCGGCCCTAGGAGGAGGCGCGCCGGAGGAGTCCTACTCCTACCGGGAGTAGGACTCCCCCTTTCCCTAGTTGGATTAGGACTTGGGGGGAAGGAGGAGAGGGAAGAAAGGAAAGGGGGGGGGGGCGCCGCCCCCTCCTTGTCCAATTCGGACTTGGGGGGGAAGGGGCGCGCGGCAGCCCCTAGGCCTCCTCTCCTCTTCCTCCACTAGGCCCATTAAGGCCCATTAGGTTACCGGGGGGGTTCCGGTAACCTCCCGGTACTCCGGTAAAATGCCGATTTCACCCGGAACACTTCCAATGTCCAAACATAGGCTTCCAATATATCAATCTTTATGTCCCGACCATTTCGAGACTCCTCGTCATGTCCGTGATCATATCCGGGACTCCAAACAAACTTCAGTACATCAAAATATATAAACTCATAATGGAAAAGTCATCGTAACGTTAAGCGTGCGGACCCTACGGGTTCAAGAACAATGTAGACATGACCGAGACACGTCTCCGGTCAATAACCAATAGTGGAACCTGGATGCTCATATTGGCTCCTATATATTCTACGAAGATCTTTATCGGTCAGACCGCATAACAACATACGTTGTTCCCTTTGTCATCGGTATGTTACTTGCCCGAGATTCGATCGTCGGTATCTCAGTACCTAGTTCAATCTCGTTACTGGCAAGTCTCTTTACTCGTTTCATAATACATCATCTCGCAACTAACTCATTAGTTGCAATGCTTGCAAGGCTTATGTGATGTGCATTACAGAGAGGGCCCAGAGATACCTCTCCGACAATCGAAGTGACAAATCCTAATCTCGAAATACGCCAACCCAACATGTACCTTTGGAGACACCTGTAGAGCTCCTTTATAATCACCCAGTTACATTGTGACGTTTCGTAGCACACAAAGTGTTCCTCCGGTAAAGGGGAGTTGCATAATCTCATAGTCATAGGAACATGAGTCCCGGGGGTCCACCGGGTGGGGCTACCTATCCTGGAGGGCCCCATGGGCTGAAGTGGGAGGGGAACCAGCCCCTGATGGGCTGGTGCGCCCCCCTTGGGCCTCCTCCTACGCCTAGGGTTGGAAACCCTAGGGGTGGGGGCGCCCCACTTGACTTGGGGGGCAAGCCACCCCCCTTGGCCGCCCCCCATCTAGATGGGATCTAGAGGGGCCGGCGCCCCCTGGACCCCTATATAAAGAGGGGGGAGGGAGGGCTGCGCACCCAAGCCCCTGGCGCCTCCCTCTTCCCCCCGTAAGACCTCTCCCTCTCGTTAGAGCTTGGCGAAGCCCTGCCGAGATCCCGCTGCTTCCACCACCACGCCGTCGTGCTGCTGGATCTCCATCAACCTCCCCTTCCCCCTTGCTGGATCAAGGAGGAGACGTCTTCCCAACCGTACATGTGTCGAACGCGGAGGTGCCGTCCGTTCGGCGCTCGGTCATCGGTGATTTGGATCACGACGAGTACAACTCCATCAACCCCGTTCTCTTGAATGCTTCCGCTCGCGATCTACAAGGGTATGTAGATGCACTCCTTTCCTCTCGTTGCTAGAAGACTCCATAGATTGATCATGGTGATGCGTAGAAAAATTTAAATTATGCTACGTTCCCAACAGGGGGGTCATACGATGGCGGAGGGGTGGGGAGATGGGCTCCAAGATAGGCTTTTGGTGGGTGACTGGTCGACTTTTCAATAGATGGGGCAGGAGAAGAGTGGAAAAGGTTCAAGGTGGGCAACTGAGGTAGGCTTTTCGGGCGTGTGCCGACATGACTGTAGATAGGTGGACGTCCGATGAAGATGGTGTGTATGTGGGGGGAGCGGCTATAGCCGGAGACGCCTTTTGGGGTGGGTCCAATGTGTCAGAGTCCAATGTGGCTCACGCCTGGACTCCCCCTGATTTCCCCTCGAATTGGGGCCACACTAGAAAATTCAAATGTTCGGACATGTCCTGATCAATTTGGTGATCTATGTTGAACGGCTCAAAGAGTCTGAACCATCTGATTCGAACATTTGAGATTAATTTGAAGATCCTCACTGGACATGACCTTATTCGGCAAACCAGTATTTTGTCCTCTAACAAGTTGGGTCTATGTGCAATGCCATTTTTCCTCCTCAAATGCAGTTGACCTGAACCGACCCCTTGTTCCCCCTTATGGTGGGGCAACCTCTCCATGGCGGTCATTCATCGCGCTTTTACTTCCACGTAGTTGGCGTGCTTTCCCTTTCCTCTCTCTTTTTCAGCTTGGTCGCATCATTGATGATTATGACCTGCATGAGAACGGTAGCCATAGAGGTTAGGTCTTCCCTCAAGCAACTCAAAAGGACCACAGTATCAAGTCGGTCGTCATAATAACCACCAATATGGTGATCTGGTCCCAAAATGGCACTCTAACAGAGTTGCCATATGCATCTTAATCTGACATAAGTTTTGGAGCTGATGCCATATCTAGCCCACGAGCCTCCATATTTGGAGGCTCTGGGTGTTGGTTTGGAGCACGGGAAAGGGAAGTTTCAATCCGACATGTTCCTCCCGTGGACATCCAAGTCAATGGTGCTCCATTCGTATGGTTACCACTTCCGCCGTGCCAATGGCGTAACTACTTATCCACCAGGAAGACCGCTAATTAATGACTACTGTCACGTTTCACACCGGTTTCCCAACCACACGCGACAACCCCCCTGGTTTCTCGCCAGAGTGTATCCATTCACGAATATATAAACCCCCACATAAGCATAACTCTGCTTTTCACTTCCCGAGAAGCATAACTTGTGCTTCACGTGGAACAAATGTTCGTTTTCATTTTTCGAGAAGTACATTTTTTATTCATGCGGGAAGAACAATTTTTTTCGCATGATACACAGCTGTGTTCTTCAATTTTGGGATGCATAGTTTCTTTCACATGGTTTTATGAAAAAAGAAAAACTAAAAGAAAATAGATAGAAAAGCATTTTTGAATTTTTGAAAACCCCACCATTTTGAAAAACATTTTGAAAACCCCACCATTTTCTTGAATTTATGAAAATAGAAAAACTAAAAAAATAGATAGAAAAGCATTTTTGAATTTTTAAACAGGGTAGCTCATCCTTAAAAAAAGGAATTTGAACAAAAAGCCTAGTTCTAATGTATAGCACGTGCCAACCCGAGGGATGCAATTGCGCTATTTTTTTCTTACGACTGTGCCCTCATAGGGGATCTTTTCGCTGCATTTGTTTTGATCCGTGCGCACCTATCGGTGCTGGGTCACGGATGGGCTCGGAGGCCATCTTTTCGTTCGTGTGCACTTTTCGATGCTGGTTCACGGGTTGGGCTAAGCGGCCTCTTGTATTTGTGCGCTTTGGCATCTTTCGCAGCTAACAGCCGTGCATGATCCCCGTGTTGGCGATGCACTAGGCAGAATTCGGCCTAATAAACTGATCACATATTGATTAAACTTCCGGTACGGTACTATTCGCCCGGTGGATTTCTCGTCGCGCAAATGGGCCGGCCCATTTACTTCGTCCCTGTGCGTTGCCTCCTCTCGTTCCCGAGCCCCGATGACGCCTTCGGTCTTCCCACTCGCCGCCGGCGCCGCCTCCGGGGTTGGCGCCGCCGGCCACTTCTATGCTCCCTCCAGTCTTGGAGTCTTTGACTGCCCACTGACTCTGCTCATCCCCTCACTGGAGTCGGCGCCTCCCTGGAGCACTCCGCCGTCTGTTCGTCACCTCCCCCGAAACCCTATCCCGGCCGCGCCAGAGCTCTGGTGGCCGTGACGGCGTCGCCTGCGCCCGCGGCGGCTCCCTCGCCGGGACCTAGGGTTTGGGCATCCGTGCTTGGTGCCCCGCGTCTCGAGGTCCCCGTCCTTCAGCAGGACGCCGGAGCTGCCCGCCGTCGTCCCCGTCGTTCAAGCAGGTGAGGCTCGGTCCAACCCCAACGTCAACCGTACCTGCTTCGATCTGGTTTCCCGACGAATTTGCTCCTGAATTGCCGTGTGTGCATGCCCTGTTCTAGCATACTTCATTTGTACGAGAGGAGTAGCGAGATGTCGTGCTAAACACACAACAAATTCAAACATTAACAAGAAAAGAGTGGCGGAATGATCAGGAGTAGTGTATGCATTATTATAAAGTACTAGCAAAATGCCCGTGCGTTGCCACGGGCCTTTTAATTTGTTTTAATCCGATTGCACCTATAAATATAATGCATATCTTATCTCGTTCCCCACTCTGTCTACCACCCTCCATCTCTATCCCTACCTTTCTATTTCCCACCCTCGCTACCTCTTTCTTTCTAGACCCCTCTGTGTCTCCATGACACAATCCCCTAATGACAAAACCCCCCCTGCTTTATATTATAAAGCAACAATCACTGCATACATCCGATAAGACCGATACAAACACACGACACCACCGCACTCAACACACATCCAAAGCAAGATACAAAGGTGCCGACAAACCACCCCAACGACTACCAAGCATACTACGAATGAGCAAAAAAGAACCGCTTCTAGCCGACGGACCACCGCATGAGTGATCCACCAAAGAGAGGTGAGACGGCCAACGCCGTAGCGGGGACTCCAAAACGGTGCCTCCAAGAAGGGCAGGACCACTGATAGCCGCCATCATCTCATCCCGTGGATCAAGTTTTCACTCGGAGCAACACAAAGGGAGTGAGAGCACCACGACGGACCCTACAAGGGGGAAACAACGTCTGCGGACGCCACCGCCGACGGCTAGTACAAAGATTGGGCAAGTGATGTACCCCGGTGCTCGGACCCCCTCCGTCGCACCTCTGCTCCGCCAACCACCCGCATCCATGCCGCCCCAGCGGCCTTGTCTGCTCTCCTGCTCCTGAGCCGCGCAAATCCGCCCAAGATCAACGCGCCTCCCACTGCCAGGGCCGCCACCTTGTACCCAGACCACCCTGAGAACATCAAAGGGGGTGGCTTTCAATAGCTCCTCCAAATCCAACCACCGCCGGAACCGACAATGACCGTCCAACCTCAAGCATCACCAGAAAGAACCAGGCTGGGGAAAAGGGGAAGGGGAAGGACCGGCACATGACCACGACCGACACCCCCTACGCCAGCGACAGGCGACTCAACAACAGCAGAGCATCGATCCCTCCTACCGACTTACCCCTCGCCCCGAAGCACCCCTGCTTCGCCCCACCACGGCTACTGGCGCGGACTGGCGAGAGGCCACCAGCAGCCACATCTCCGCCGAAGAGGGGGATAGATCCACCGCCACCACCACCACCAAAGATGGGCACAAGAGAAGCCCGCCCGCGCCGCACGCTGTCGTCCAGAAGCCGGGGAGGAAGGCCCGACCGGACTCCAGGACGCGCACGTACCTCCACCACCTCAGCCATGCCACCAACACTGCCCGACATCCACGACCCCTGTTGGCCTCAGCCCTCGCCGCCGGACGGGCTGCCAGTGCCAGATCTGGCTGGATCAGACCAGATCCATGTTGCACGATTTGCCCGAAGGACGAAGCCCCGCCTCCACCGCACAGCCACCACGACACCGATATAGCATCGTCTGGGAGTCTCAGTTGTGAGACTGGGCAAGACTGTATCACAATCCCCTAATTACTGCCATGAAAGAAAAACAAAAAATCATCATGCAATCCCCTAATGCCCTCGATTTGATTTGATTGAAGCATGGAATCCAAAGAGAAGCGCACTGCAGATAGGAAAGAAATAGAGCAAACAATTACCGGCGACATTACAGTAGAAGAAAACGGAGATATAAATGCCCGTGCCTTGCTACGGGTGAATGCTTGTAAATAAATCAAACAATAAATTATTTCGAAAAAATCAAGCAAGTGATTAAGCAACAATACTTGATTCGGACTTATACTTCACATCACAACACCATCATCTTCTCCATTGTAATCAGTCACATCCAATGTTCATATGTAACATGGATATGCATGAAAAAGAAGGTGATTTTACAAACTTATCAATTACTCATGGCTTGCCCTCTTAATTTGTGGTGAGACTACTCCACCAGAAATCGAGCTTAACAATGACCCCAATGATCATCCTCAATGAGTTTGCCATCTTCCTTGACAACGAGCTTCCGAAGCATGCACTTTAAAAACGATAGTGAACGTGAGCCTTGATAATAGGGAACAAATACAACACGATCCACTCTAGCCATGGGACCCAACTAAGCTTTCTTTCCATGCCAGCTCCCTTGGTATTTCCCTCCTATCTCTCAGCTCCGACACCTCTGTCCCTCATTCCTTCTTTCTCCTTCCCTTCTCGCATGTCCACCACTCCTGCAGCTCCGCTGCCGCAGTTAGTTCCCCAATCTGTCTGGAACTTGATTGGTGGACAAATCTGGTGGATAGGACATAAAAACATACACATTGATTTTATCCCATATTTGAAAATTAAGAAAATAAAGTACATTCAATCGACATGATTTGATGTTACAACTGTACGCAATACCTACGCAAATGCCTAACATGAATACATGTCACTGTTCAAATGCAAACCAAAAAAGCACAACATAGCATCATGCTCCCAGACAACAAGTAAGTTTGTGTTATCTTCATATATGTTCGCACCAACCATAGAATAAAAAGAAAACTGAAAATAATGCACAAACTAACAAAATTGTCTTAGCAGATAATGTTTATACAAAACAACACCAACTTCATTTATCTTTATTATGAAGACAATGGAGCTGAGAGACTGAGAGGCAAAATAATGTTGATAGGAGAGGCAAAATTAACTCAGATCTTCAATGGCAGGATTAACAGTTAGTCGTTGCCTCTCCAACTCTCATGTCCCCAAACTCCATGTCACACGATAACCACCCCACAACCTCGCGCCATGTCGTAGTCACCGAGCTCTGCAACCTCCACACCACAAGACGCTGATCCGCCTCCCTATGGGGCTCCCGCTGCTCCTTTCCATTCAGATGCACCCTGATGGCCCCCTCCATCACAATCGCAGACTCCCCTTTTTCACCCATGATACCTCTCTCGTGCCGCATCGATTTGGCCTCATGGTCGATGATCAAGCCGAGAGGGGACAGAAAAGCTCGTGCTGAGGTCTGACCGCCCACGGCGCTAGTGCGTCAGGATATGGTTGGGGCAACCTAGAGGAGAGTGTATAGGCGAATATGTCTCGCTGTACATCCACTTTGGGTGGGGTTCATAGAAGGATCAAGCTCTCATGCCTGTCGACACAACGAAATGCTTCGGATCCCTTTTACACCCACCCTCCCTCTTCCTTTTGGTAGCTCATTAGTTAATTGATACATAGACTAACTAATTATATGAATATCAATATTTAATTTCTTAATGATTTAAAATTTATATTTCAAACAATAGATAGTTTGTGTTGGCGCCGAGCCCTAGCTTATTCATTGTGCCGGTGCCCAGCTCCCTCTCGCTCTCTCACGAACGGAGGTAGAAGAAGAACCGGAGGAGACATCACAGAATTTTGCCAGCGACGAATGCCGCCACGGGCACACCAACACCCTAATCTTTTCTCTTTTTAGCCAGCTCAAACCAAGCAGTACACGGGGGGTATTTATACAGGGAGTACGCATGCACGAACACCGCGCTCCACTCCTGTCCACACGCCCATGATCCGCTCGCCCGGCCGCGCGCCCGGCGCGCCACTACGCGCATGACACGGTCAGCTCCAACAGATCGACAACGGCTACCCTGTAACTCTCGACGACTCGGACGCAGCCACATACCGGCGTCCGACTGAACCAGAACACACGCACAGGGCGCACCCGCCATGGCTACGTACAACCTAGACACGCACGTACATGCTGGTCGACACCGACGCCGTGGCAAAGTTACAAACAACTAAACTACTGAAGTCTGTAAGCAAGTTACAAACAAGTAAGCAACATCTAGGAAGTATACATTACCTAGCTCTTAAATCTACACTATCCGTATGATGACACAATGGTTCAGCATAACTATTTTATCCTTAGCAAGCCATGATTATGTAAAAATATCAAAAAATAATTGAGCAGCAACATTGTATTGTTAGTTATAATAAGGTTTTCATATTTTTATTGGAAACTTGGTTGGTGGGAAAGGACGGAATAAAGTGTGCACACCAGCTAGTCATAGCCTATACTCATACGCATGAACAGAAGTTCACGACGTAATAGGCAACAATGAAATTATGTTTTGGTTTTGTGAAATATGGCGAACCAGCGTCTGTAACAGACCGTAGGTTTTTCTTAATTGGTTGCCCTCGTCAAGACACCCAAGGGGAACAATATGAAGGCTATATTATGCTGCAACTACATATCAGATAACAAAAGCAGTATTTACTTTACAACTGGCATATATATACAAGAACTTTCATGCATATATAATTGGAGGGATGTAGACCATAGTTATGAATTTATGTGAATAACAATTCAAAACATATGTTAATTCTACAAGAAAACAACATACCATATGCGGACACAATATGTATATCTCTCCCCCACCCCAATATGCAGGCACATTCTGAACTTCTCATAGATTAATGTGACAAATATAACATCCATCATAAGAGTGAGATAATGTTCCGTTGTGAGGTTCAGATAGCAAGAAAACAACGTACCATATCCAAATGAGCTCAAGATAGACGCCGAAATAAAGGGAATAGCTTCAGGTGCCGAGTTGATTAAAATATTAAGACCCATGCCTCATATATATCAATTGACCATGAGTGTGTGGAATTTCAGCTGATTCACAACCATCCGTAGTGGAAGGAAGAACCAAAGGGCACTGATGTTTCATGGACCAGCCCCTGCAACACAAGAAATCGACATCAATGACCATACAACGAATGGATCTGAAAACTCACAAAAATAAGAACTTGGAGGCAAACACAAATAGAAGAGAATAAGGAAACCAACTCTTCCGGTCCAATCGACCATGGGCGAGCCTCAAGTTGTTGAATCTATA
Organism: Triticum dicoccoides; assembly: GCF_002162155.2. NCBI lineage: Eukaryota > Viridiplantae > Streptophyta > Magnoliopsida > Poales > Poaceae > Triticum > Triticum dicoccoides. Next base: position 742,454,667 of record NC_041384.1, read on the forward strand.
CGACCTGACAAAAGAGGATGACATGGGAGGACTAACGAAACAAACAAACGACCTGACAGGGACATGTATCACGGTGCCCTACAAACAGCAAAAAGTAAAGGTGTTTAGTTACATGCCATTATTTTCTCTTCCAACTTGTGTGGAAAACAGTGGAGAGACTATCAATTGTCATATTATTATTTTGCACTGATGTGCCTGAAGAAATTCACCTGTGGACTCGGCTTGCTTGTGACATTTTATCCAATAAAAACACAACTCATGCGAAAATCAGTAACTGGAACCTGCCAACTTTTTTCAAGAAAATCAATATGACCAAGCATGACACACACACACATGCTGCCTCCTATGCAGAATTATAAACAAAAGATTGATTACAAAGATCAGTAATTTGAAGTTCGTTAAGTATGATGCCGAAATCATGAGGCGCGAATGCTTCTGTGTCTCAAAGAAATATTATGTTGCCGTACAAAGAAATATTATGTTGCCGTACAACAAAGTTAGCCAAAATTGTAAGATATCGCTCCTCCTCCATCGACTTTTTCTATAACAAAACACCGAAATACAAACCAAAATTAGGAGAAACAAAACCAGAACCGAACAATGGGGTTAAGATCGTTGGTCCTATCGATAGTCTCCTAAAGTTCTCCGTCTGAAATCTGAACCCAATGTCCGCTGCAAACAAAACCACATAAATCACACTTCAGTTAGAGCCAAATGTCTGCAGCAGTACTACTCTAGGAGAAACACAGGAGTGAGAGGGGATATATGTCAAGCGTGTAGGCATGGGCATACTTCACGTTGGGTACTGGACGGAGACCCTATCCGCGGCGTCGATGAAGTCCAACGTGACAAGGAATTTCATCCCCTCCTTGCGGACCTTGAGCCACTCATCACGCGTCACCATCTTCTACAAATACACGATGGAGGTCGGGGCAGGAGTTGACTGACACCGCGATGATGGCTGCGACGGTCGTGAGAGGGAGGGATGTGTGGGGGAGGGGCAGAATTGAGGCGTCGGCGGTAGAGAAAACCAGGGACGGCCGGACCAGAGGGCCTAGCCGCCGACATGGAACACACAAGGAAGAAGCGACACGAAGATTGCGTGCGCATTAGGTTTCGGGTGAGGGCAGATACGGGAACGACAACGGCGAGGCCGGAGACGATGAACACCCATGCGATCTGGAGAGACGGCCGCAGCCATCCCGACGGCGACGGCGGCGATCCGGGCGGCGGCGATCTGAAGCGACAAGACGTTGGCGGCGATTCCAACGGCGACGGCGGCGATCCGAATGACGGCGAAGGCAGCGATCCGGGGCGGTGATGGCGGCGATCCGGAGGACGCTGGGCTGGTCGACAAGCTCCCGTGTGGCGGCGGCGCAGGAACCCTAGCGCGTGCGAGGATACCGAGGAGAGGATGCTTGCGCGAGGAGAGGGAGGGGAGTGGTTCGTGCGTGGGGTGGTTTTTTTGGCTGCATGAGTGGGCGGGGGCAGCGGAGACGAAAAAACCGACGAAAAAAAACCATGGAGCAGGGGGGAAGCGCTGGGACGTGGGAGGTGGTCGGAGGGGCGTGTGCTGGACTCGATCGCGGGGTTTTCCTTATTTTTTCGGGGCTGAGGGGATGGTGAGAGGAAGTACCAAAAAAGTACCAAAAAGACCGGGTGAGGTGGGACGAAAATAAAAGAACGCGACCTACCAACTTAGACATTAGGAGTAGAGATTATGGAATTAACTTTCCTTTTTATTTTGTAAATCAACATTCACAATACCAAATTAATATTATTAAATGTATCATGGAATTAGCTTTCCTATTACATAATTTTAATTTTCTATATGTTGATATCTTTTAAATATAAATTTCGTTACATTTTATCAAATTTGACTTCGGACAAATCTTATAGGTGGCATAAAAAAGAACGTAGGGAGTAGTTTTACAAGTTTATTTATTACTACGAACCGTCTTAAGTCGATCGATGGTGTCTATTTGAGTGTTTTTTTGGCGTACATCTAAAAAATTCCTATACAATCGGTCCAAAAAATCCTATACAGTCAGTCAATCGACCACAGGGACCAGATATGTTTTTTTTCTTTCACTTTTCGGTATGTTCGTGACTACACCTTTGGAACATGTGTTTGGTATTATATAAACCTGGTCGGTGCATTATTACAAAAAGGGACAAAATTCTGTTTCAAAAATGATAGGTTATTCGGATCATGAATATTGCAAGCATAATACTTTGAAACAAGAAGAAAAAGAACCGATGGGACACTTGAACTGTCAAAAACGTCTTACATCTAAAAACGGAGGGTGTAGTACTTCGGAGCAAGTTAAGGTAAACATCGATAAAACCAAACACAGCAGCACGATCTTACAAGCAATGACCGAGGCTGGATTCACCATTTCTTCACATCTTCGTGCACATCAAACTTGTACACGTTACACATTCTCTCACGTTACATACTCACTACTTGTACTCGGTACATAATACTCTCTCCTTTCCAAATTATAAGACGCAATTGACTTTTTACGGTCTTTGATGTACGACTTTGACCACTTATATATATCAACCCATGGTATCTCCTCGTCGCCATCGGGGGAATTGTTGTTCGAGCCCGGGTGAAGCATTTTGATCACCCTTGCGACGAACAACCCGGGCGTGTTGACGACGCTGCAATTGAGGCGGATCTCCCCCTGTGTGCCAGTCTTGGGCTCGATCTTGCCCATCTTGATCATGGCGGCAATGAATTTCTCCTTCCAGAGTGTCTCATCGGCGGCGAACGTACCGACGGAGGCCTTCGGCATGGCGTTGTAGATAAGCTGGTCGTCGGAGAGGTGCAGGCCGAGGTTTTTTGAAATAAAACCAATACATCGTTTGTGAGAAACATTACAATTTCACTAATAGGCTTCTCAAACCAATCCGAAGTCAAAAAAATCTAGCTAATCTAGCAAGTTCATGTGCTACTTTATTTGCCTCTCTATTGCAATGTTCGAGTTTAGTCATGATAAAATCACAAGTATAGTGATAGCAGTCATCAAACATTGCCGCTGCCGATCCCGCTGACTGTCCTCCGTCCTGCATGGTCTCAATCACTTCCAGATTGTCAGAGTTGATGATTAGGCTATTACATCCCGCCCTTTGCGCTAAATTTAGGCCAAATTTGAGAGCTAAGGCCTCCGCCATGAGAACATCCGCGCAGTAGTCTACCATAACTGCAGGCCGAGGTTCAGCTGCAATAGCTTGCAGTAGTTGTTGTCTAGCACCGTCGGCGTGCTGAGGTCGATCATCATCGTCACGTTGGTCACTTGGATCATGTTCGTCGGGCACAACGCCTCCAATAGTGATTGGTACGTCGGGCTGATGGTATCGCTCGCCAGCCTCTCGCGGTTCTTGATGATGGAGTCATAGTGGGAGCGGCCCAAGGTGTGGGCGCCAGATAGTATCACCATCTCCTCGGCAGTCAGGGTCTTGTCCTTGAAACCCTATACAAGCCCATCCGTTGTCAAGTTTGGACTAGGGAGGCCAAACGCACTATCCTCAGTCGAGATGTTCCTATGGCGGCAGCCCGCGGGGACCTAGTAGAATGCATTGCCACCGGTGAGGCTGACGCTGTCCCGGGCGGCGAAGGTCAGGATGTTGACGCATGACACGGTGCGCGGGCAACTCCGTTCTAATGCTGCCCTGGCCCACTGGTACAAAAAGAGGCTTCCGTCCAGCCCCATTAGTCGCGAAACTGTAGGAACCGCGACTAATGAAGTCTTTAGTCGCGGTTCGGCAGACGAACCGCGACCAAAGGCCTGGGCCCAGGGCGCTTGGTGGCCAGCTGGTGCACGTGAGGGGCTTTAGTCGCGGTTGGCCAGGCCAACCGCGACTAAAGGTGCGCAAAGGCCTTTAGTCGCGGTTGGCCAGGCCAACCGCGACTAAAGCTCCTCCCCTATATATACCAGTTCAGCACGCTCACTTAGCCATTTGGTGCCACTTCTCTTCACAAGCTTCACAAGGGGGTGTAGGTTTGCTTTTGGTTCCTCTTATGCACACAAGGTGTTTGATGAAATGCCCTAAGAGGGTGAAACAAACATGATATGAAGTGTTGGAGCCACACTTGAGGTTCCTCATTTATTTTTTCCTCCTCGATCGCGGTTAGCAACTTGAACCTTTCATGCATGTGTGTCATTGATAAAATATGCATGTGTGCAGTTCATTGTTTAATTTATATTGTTTGTAGCTAGTTAGTTTAACAAATGCATGATGGTTAATTATATATTTTATATTATAATAATGCAGATGAATCGGCAATGGATGTACGGTAACCGACTCTCCGGCAAGTTCACTACGGGTTTGAAAGATTTCCTCGTAGTGGCTAATGCGAACAAGCAGGGGGGTTTTGTTATCTGTCCATGTGTTATCTGTAAGAATCAGAAGGGTTACTCTTCCTCAAGAGATGTTCACATGCATCTGCTTCGGCACGGTTTCATGCCAAGCTATAATTGTTGGACCAAGCATGGAGAAAGAGGGGTTATAATGGAAGAAGATGAAGAAGGGGATGATTTCATCGATGAAAGCTATCTTGCTCATTTCGGTGATACTTTCATGGAGGATGCTGAAGGTGAAGGGGAAGGTGAAGAAGAGGCACGTGATGATCCCGTTGATGATCTTGGTCGGACCATTGCTGATGCACGGAGACGCTGCGAAACTGAAAAGGAGAGGGAGAATTTGGATCGCATGTTAGAGGATCACAGAAAGGCGCTGTACCCCGGATGCGATGATGGTCTGAAAAAGCTGGGCTGCACACTGGATTTGCTGAAATGGAAGGCAGAGGCAGGTGTAGCTGACTCGGCATTTGAAAACTTGCTGAAAATGTTGAAGAATATGTTTCCAAAGGATAACGAGTTGCCCGCCAGTACGTACGAAGCAAAGAAGGTTGTCTGCTCTCTAGGTTTAGAGGTTCTGAAGATACATGCATGCATCAACGACTGCATCCTCTACCGCGGTGAATACGAGAATTTGAATGAATGCCCGGTATGCACTGCATTGCGTTATAAGATCAGAGGCGATGACCTTGGTGACGATGTTGAGGGCCAGAAACCCAGGAAGAGGGTTCCCGCCAAGGTGATGTGGTATGCTCCTATAATACCACGGTTGAAACGTCTGTTCAGGAACAAAGAGCATGCCAAGTTGTTGCGATGGCACAAAGAGGACCGTAAGTCGGACGGGGAGTTGAGACACACCACAGATGGAACGCAATGGAGAAAGATCGACAGATGGTTCAAAGATTTTGCAGCTGACGCAAGGAACATAAGATTTGCTCTAAGTACGGATGGCATGAATCCTTTTGGCGAGCAGAGCTCCAGCCATAGCACCTGGCCCGTGACGTGTACGAGGCATGGGGCACATTCCGTGGAAAATAGGGTTCCCCCAGAACGATGACCCGTACGGTTACAGAAGCCGTAAGAGAAAGATGGATCGGGAAGCAGATGTTGTGGCGCGGTTGGCATCGGAAATGGATGTGATGAAGAAAACCATGAGTGTACTAGTAGCCGAAAGAGATGCAGCTCGGGTGCAGCATGAAGATCATCCAGCGGATCTCGGAAGCCAGCAGCGGAGAAGCAGCGTGGCTTCCACGGAGGCCCCACCGGCTGGTGCAGATGCACCGACGATCGAAATTACTGCACCGGAGCCTCTGGTGGTCCAAATTACTGCACCGGAGCCTCTGGTGGTCGAAATTACTTCACCGGAGCATCCTCGCTACCCCGTGGACGATATAAAGGAGATGAAAGAATGTCATCTGTATTATCCTATC
>NC_041384.1:742462531-742489605 GCF_002162155.2 Triticum dicoccoides
CCTGGAGCCCACGTGGACGGGCCTTTAGTCGCGGTTCTTAAGCAACCGCGACTAAAGGGGGGGGGGGGCTTTAGTCGCGCCCGTTCGGTCGCGGTTGCGCAACCGCGACTAATGGCAGTTGCGAACCGCGACCAAAGGCCCTTTTTCCACCGGTGGCCAAGTCGACAACCTCAAAGACATGGAGGCTCGGGTTGTTCGGTGGTGCCTCGAGCTTCTGAAAAATTACTCCTATAGCGTGTCGGTAATGTGAAGCTGGCGGCGCTCATGGTCGATCGTACGGGTGCTCTACATGGACGCGAACACAACCGTGCTCTCGTTGACGACGTCCGAGTTCATGAGGAGCTTCGCTACAACTGCATAATCAGAGCGATCCGCCTGCAGTTGAGACACCGTAGCGTTGAGCTCCTACAAGATCGTCCGACTGAAATGCTCCTCCGTCTGTTGCATGGTGAAGATGTCGTCCCGACGCCACACTCGACATCAACGATCATCATCTCCTCCACGACGGGTGCCTCCTCCTCCCGCGACCTCCACCATGGCCATGGGATCGCCTTCCTCCTCATCCTCCATCTCTTCCTCCTCCAAGATCTACTCTAGAGAGCTCGAAGGTTGGCACGCCTCACCACACTAGAGGCCGGCCCAGCCTAGCCGGACACCACCCCTAGCCCGCGCCGTCGCGGCCCGCGACCCCTGTCACCGGGATCTGACGAGGAAGCCCCGAAGCAGCCAGCCACACCTCGTCCGTCCCACGCACAAGCCCGCGCCTCCAGAACCACGCAGCCGCCGCCGCTCCGCCGCACGGCCGCACCACCGGCACGCCGCCCGGGTCGTCGCCGGTCCGTCCCACGCGAACGACACGCTCCTCACCACGGCCCTGCGTCCCGCGCCGCCGGAAGCCATGGGGGAAGGGGAAGAAGGCCCCGCCGCCACCCACGCCAGTCGGGCTTCGCCCGGTGGCGCACTCCGGTGGTGGCAGGGGGGAGGGAGGGCTGGGGGTCGCTGGCCAGCGGCGGCTAGGGTTCGCCCTGCCGCCCGCGAGAGCGGCACGGGCGAGGTCTCTCTCTCCCCTTCTTACCTGTCCCGTGTGGTACCTATTGAATTGTTATTGTATATGTTAATATTTTTGTCTATAAATTTAATCAATGTTTACAAAGCTTGACTTTGTTCAAAACTAATATGCAGAGTAAATAAAAACAAAAAATATATTAAAGAAGAGGTACATATGTGTCGACCATACGCACATGCTACATACTCCGGGGTCATGCATGCTAAGAGCATCTCCAGCCGCGCCCCCAACAGGCCTCCACAGGCCACTTTTTCGGCGCCGGCGCCGAAAAAACTGCCCAGTCGCGCCCCCAGGACGCCGAAAATCGCCGGTTCGGCCCTTATTTCCGCCCATGCGGGAAGAACAATTTTTTTCGCATGATACACAGCTGTGTTCTTCAATTTTGGGATGCATAGTTTCTTTCACATGGTGTGCTTCATGCAATTAAAACTAAAAAAATCATTTTCCCTAGAAAAACATAGGAAAAATTAAGTGAAATCCAAAACCCCAAAAAACAGTGGAAAAAAAATCCTTGGCAAAACCGTGCAGGAAAAAAATTGGGTTTCCTAATGCCCCCAACACGCGATACGTGGCGATTGAAGCGCTCGCGCGCGTCCGCTAGGAAGCCCCCGAGGGGGTATCCGTGGACTAGTTAGTCCCTGTTTTGGCAACCAAGCAAATATTAGCCAAAATATTGGCATTCAACCGAAGCAAGGCCATATTTATTGGGAGCTCCTATATGATGCTGATTGTGCAAACAGTAGTCGGCCTTCCGCACAAGGAGAGCCCCGATTGAGCCGACCCATATAGCTACTATGGCGATTAGTTTTTTTAATCCGGCTTTAAAAAGCATGGATTTTTTATAAAAAGTCCATACATTTTTTGAAACCGCATAGTAAAAATTTGGAACATTTGTGAATTATTTTTTAAATTTGGGAACATTTGTTTTAAAAATACTATTTTTGAATTATCGAACATTTTTGAAAATGGGAACAATTTTCGAAATTCCAAAGAAAATTTGGAAGCATGAATTTTTTTGAAATTCCTATTTTCTTGAATCTGCGAACAAATTTTGTAAACAGGAACATTTTTTGTAACTCCGAACAAAACTTGAAAACAAAAACATTTTGAAAACCCCAACATTTTCTTGAATTTATGAAAATAGAAAAACTAAAATAAAATAGATAGAAAATCATTTTTGAATTTTTAAACAGGGTAGCTCGTCCTTAAAAAAGGAATTTGAACAAAAAGCCCAGTGCTAATGTATAGCACGTGTCAACCCAGGGGATGCAATTGAGCTATTTTTTCTTACGACTGTGCCCTCATAGGGGATCTTTTCACTGCATTTATTTTGGTCCGTGCGCACTTATCGGTGCTGGGTCACGGATGGTCTCGGAGGCCATCTTTTCGTCCGTGTGCACTTTTCGGTGCTGGGTCACGGGTTGGGCTCAGCGGCCTCTTTTATTTGTGCGCTTTGGCATCTTTCGCAGCTGACAGCCGTGCATGATCCCCGTGTTGGCGATGCACTAGGCAGAATTCGGCCTAATAAACTGATCACATATTGATTAAACTTCCGGTACGGTACTATTCGCCCGGTGGATTTCTCGTCGCGCAAATGGGCCGGCCCATTTACTTCGTCCCTGTGCGTTGCCTCCTCTCCTTCCCGAGCCCCGACGACGCCTTCGGCCTTCTCACTCGCCGCCGGCGCCGCCACCGGGGTTGGCGCCGCCGGCCACTCCTATGCTCCCTCCAGTCTCGGAGTCCACTGACTCTGCTCATCCCCTCACTGGATTCGGCGCCTCCCTGAAACACGACCTCCGCCATGTGTTCGCCGCCTCCCCCGAAATCCTATCCCAGCCGCGCCCGAGCTCTGGTGGCCGTGACGGCGTCGCGTGCGCCCGCGGCGGCTCTCTCGTCGCCGGGACCTAGGGTTCGGGCATCCGTGCTTGGTGCCCCGCGTCTCGAGGTCCCCGTCCTTCAGTAGGACGCCGGAGCTGGCCTCCGTCGTGAGGCATGCTTCGATCTGGTTTTCCCGATGTTTTGTGGCGAATTTGCTCCTGAATTATCAGGTGTGCATGCCCTGTTCTAGCATTCTTTGCTCATTTGTAAGAGATGAGTAGCGGGATGTCGTGCTAAACACACAACAAATATACTTGAACATTAACAAGAAAAGAACGGCGGAGAGATATTAGGATTTAGGAGTAGGGAATGTGGTTGTTCAGTGTGCAAGTGTCACGTCGATGTTCGTAGTCACTGCCATAAACAACGAACCCGCATGATCAACCAGGTTCCTGTAGAACTATGCGGAGAATCTGGTAGTATTGCATACCTGGTCAATTTTAATGCTCCTGTGTTTAGTACTCTCTTTCTAGGCATTGCTCTTAATTTTGAATAATGTGTTAGTGACGCCGAAAGTACTATAATCTAGAGACTAGAGATGAATTAATTTTGTTAATATTGTACTTGCTCTCGTAAACACCCTAGCTCTGTGAATTGGTCATTTCATTAGGTTCTGATTTCATAACTGTATAAAGTGCATCTTTTTATTTTTTTTGTTAATTCCGCAGTTTATGCCCAAGCTGTCTAGTTGGAGAGGAGAAACGGGAATATAAACCAATTATGTAATGATACTATCTCCATTATTATCCTTAAAGGCCAGTTTTCTACGCAACTCAGGGAAAACTCATGGGTCCCCATCCTCTGTTTTTGTTTATCAATCATAGTTAGAAACCTCATGACAAACATAGCATTGAAACTATCCTGCAGATCTCGTGTCAGAGAATGAAACTACTCGGTATATCTTTATTTATGTAGTTTATCCATTCTCGTCTAGATTTTGTAGTCTTCCTTTCAAATATGTGTTAATGACGTGGGTAAGAGTGAACTAACTCAGCTGTATATTCTACCATCTCAGATGCATTAGAATCCCTTAATTCTGGATTCAGAAAACCATCCAAGTCATGATGGAGTATTGGCCGCTTGAGCTTATTTCGCAAGATTACTTTGTAGAAAAGTTTCCTCCTATATCTACTGATTTTAAGTAGGTAAACTGAGCTTCCATTTTCTGTATTTGATCGCACAAGTACTTTACAGAAGACTGGAAATTTCTGTGGTTGAGTTCTCTGCAAGATGACATGCGTTTCTGCATTTCTTTGCTGCATGTGTTTCCTAGTGGACTTTAAACCAATAGTATTTTCTGAACCAGTTTGTGTTATACGCCATGAATCACATGTTTCCTAATTGATTTAGTTGATGTTTACACATATTTCTCCAGCTTGCTTTCAAAATAAGTAGTGCAAGTAAGCAACGAAAAGGGCTACTAACTGAGTTTACCAGGTTTCCTGTTCTATCTGTGATATGCTATTACACAAGATTAAATGTGCAATGCTAGGGCTATCTGTTTAGATCTTATAAATTTTACATTCTGCTATGAGCAATGCTTATCAAATACTTTCTCTTTTTCATATAATCTTATGTGAGCAATGCATATTCCTTGTGTTCTAATATATATATATCTGAACTTGTTGTTTTATGTGCAGTAAGAGGAGGTTACAGGTCTTAAAATAATGATACAATTAGTTAGAATTTGACTCTACATGCACCGGCTAGAATGGAATAGCAAATGAAGCAACTGTTCTCCTGTTTTGCCATCATGATGAAATGCAATGAACATTTCCAGGTTGCTTATCCATGTGTTGTACATATATAATGAAACTAGTAAGCAAAAAGGATAATGTTTGTTCTCTGATTATGATAATTCTGACATGACCAAGGCTCTTATTATTTGGCTACAGAGATCTGGTTAGGACTATCCTAAAGAACTATTTCTGTTGGTCGAAGATGCTTAAAAATGACGAGTTGATATATGATGTTGCTTCAGTTGATAGCTGTGCAAATATGGAAGTTATATACGACGCTGTTTTGCTTGATAGCTGTGCAAATATCCATGTCGAAATCAGTTTCAATGGGAACCGATGGCTTTGTAATCGGTTCGAATAACCGGCTATAGGAGTTCAGACCCGATGCTGATGCTGTTTCTGTAGTAGTGAACAAATATATATTTGTTGTAACACCGTGAACTTCTTTTTCCTTACTTGTAATGTTATTACAGCGTAGACTGTTCTAAATCTTCTTTTCCAGAGGAAAATATAGTTTGAAGCATGGGCTGGGGGAACTGCTAATGCATTTATCTGTTTTAATTAGTTAGCTATACTTACTATATCTTTTGTGTTTTTTAGGTAACCATCATCTACGTTCTTGATCATTGATCAATAAGCATTCATTTGCAGAATGAAAAACTACCCGACATGCTTGATCTATGGTGGAGCGCAGATGATCTAGAGCACCTATATGAAGCGTAGTGAAAAATATCGGAAGAGGTTGTTTTATGCCCTGTTTTGTTGTGGAATGGTATTGCTTTTAGTAGGCAGTTGGAAACCACTTGTTTAGACAAACCACAAACCAGAAACCAGATGAGAGGAAAACATTCTTTTCGTCTGTTGTTCACACGAGTACCCAAGAAATTTATTGTATCAAGTAGTAGTATTGTCTCTTGCCAAAAAAAAGGTAGTCGACTCTGTGACCTTGTTGCCCATAAGGTTTTTTTTTTGCTGCTTGGAAGGTTTCATAAATTGTGACCTTTGTGGAGTGCCCTGCCTCAGTGATAATTTCGGTTTCATTGTGTCAAATAGACTTGCTATGAAGTTAACCTTCGTTGTAATTATGAGCACGTGAGAAAGTATTCATTCCCAGCTTGGTTCTTTTGCAAGAATTCTTGGTATTGTTTTCAGCTTCTGGTTTCCTCTGAATCCTAGAGAGATAAAATATGTTTCCTGTTTTCTTTACCCGATCACATTTTAAAATCTCAGCTAGGTAATCTGATTGGAATTTCAGCAACTACATGATCAATTTGTGTTGCGGTTATCCTATTTCCAGTTGTCTTATGTTTTAAAGTGGGTGTCATCCGTTGAGCTGCATGGTATTTTTTTCTGTAATATTATTATTGATTTTGGTCCCCTGCCTTACGCTGAAATCCTTTCAATATCCTTAGCTTCCATGCCCCGACCACACTGCAGTCCGTAATGTACATGAAGGGGAGGAGGAGGTGCATCGACAATAGTTTGAATCAGCTCGGGCAGCCGCCATAGTTGGTGATGCTGTGGAGTGGAGGAACTATGGCAGATGGCACTTCCCCTATACTGTTGTGAACTGCAGTAGACTGATGGCACCGTGGTTCACCTTCCATATATGTCTGGAATTTGCCAGGCAAGTAACTCATTATTCTTAAATCCCTGCTCCATTCTCAAGTCCAAATTCAATTAAAGCAAATAAATTGGACTAATCTTTAATGCTGATCAAGAAAAATGTGCATTGTAGAGATGTCCGTCTACCAGGACTGCTTCATGACCAGACTGCATCATAAGGGTTAGAGAAGAACCGGCAGGGGTGGTCTGCATCATCTCTAGTGGTAGCATGCAAGCCTTGATCTAGGTGCTAGCCAACATAATTTGTTCATGTTTTGTATGGATAAGATTGGAGCTCTTCTATTGCTTCTTCTTAATACAGGCTAAATCACTGATTATCTTCATGGTATGTCTAATCATGCATTCTGTCTTCTGGCATTAAGCAAAGTTATTAGGCCTAGGCTTCGCACATTGAATTGATAATCTCTCTGAGTTTCTAGCTCTTTGAATTTCTATTCATGTTCCCGCACGAGTATATAATCATATTCATAAATATGGGTATTCACTGTGCTTATGGATAGGGGGAAAACCAAGTGTATTTTTCAGAGGAGTGTTTATGAGATTTGAGTTGCTGCATGATTTCTCTGTATAAGTTTATATGCTCCTATTTGTGTTTTGTACCGATTCTTCCATTATTTTCTTAATAGGATCTGGCTAACTAAAGTTTGCTATTGAAAGCCCACCTGACATTGGTAGGCAATTCTCTTTAATGGAATGTTTAATCGAGGATTGAATTGACCACAAACTACTATAGCAGATGCAAGGCATCAATCAGCTCAGAAGAAATGTCAAATGAACTTAATTAGTTTCTCATTGATGTCACTAACAGTAATGAGTTTGTGCGATTTCTGACCTGCAGGCTGTAACATGAGTAAAAGCTAACCAATATATTATTGCCTACTCCCTTCGTAAAGAAATATAAGAGCATTTAGATCACTACATTAGTGATCTAAACACTCTTATATTTATTGAGTATCTGGTTGTATATGTTACTCTTGTTTTTATTTACTCTGCATATTAGAGTTAACTGAAGTTAAACTTCTTAAAGTTTTACCAATTTTATATAACCAAATATAAATAGATTTCATAACAAATTTATATGATGTGAAAGTACACTCAACACATTGGTATGAATCTAATGGTGGTGAATTGTTATGAATCGGTATTTTGAAAAAATCAAAAAGCATATTTAAAAGTTGCAAAAAAATCTGAAAAAAATAGCATGAAAACTTATATGTATTCCGCAAGAACGTGTTAAATTTCGTCGAAAAATGTTGTGATTTGTAGGCTGTACAAAAATAACAAATTTCTGGCCCAATAACTAAAATAAATGGCCCATTAAAAATGTGTATTTGTCTTTTTCCTGTACGCCACATGTAAACGTATAATACTGTGAAATTTTGCAAATACATAGTATATATGAGCATGTGTGTTCAAAATATAAATTTGGAATTTTTCGCGCTCAAAAAAAAAAAATTGAAAACGAGCTCACTGGAGCTCGGCCTCCGTTGGCATTTTCCGCAGCCTACAGCTGCTTCTGATCCTATGCGACACGTACCTCGACGAAGCAGTCGTGGAAGTGGGGCCGGATGAGCCCGGCGGCGACGCCGGGGTCGGTCGCGAAGGCCGCTGTGACGGCGCACCGGATGATGGCCTCGGCGTTGGGGCAGGTGGTGCCTGCAGCTGCCCCTGCGCGCGGCTCGCCGTCAGGCACATCACGGCGGTGACCAGCGCCGCCGCCATGCTGCTGCTCCTGCTCGCCATGGTCGTACGTCCTGGCTGGCCAGGCTTTAGCAGTGGAGTATTTATAGAGCGAGCCAGCCAGGGGTTCGAGTGTTGATCGATTGCATTTGTTTGACAAGTTGTGCAGTGCTAGACACGGTGCATCGACGAAGGGGTCGTCTTGATCCAAAAATACTTGTCATCAAAATGGATTAAAAAAAGATATATTTAGAACTAAAATACATCTAGATACATCCTCTTTAATTTATTTTCATGATAAATATTTCCGGACAAAGGAAGTAGAACCTAGCCAAGGTGACACGAGGTTGTCCGGCCCCCGCCATGGCCGCTGAAGTCAAGGTGAAGAGAGGTACTGTAGGGACCCGGCGGATGGATGATGGATGGGTGGTTGCGCGGTGACAGGGAGGCGACAACTTTTGCTTTGGAATGGCTATAGGCCTAGATGGAGACCACAAGGCTTCGATCAGAACTGTCGTAGATGAATGTTACCTATCGGTCCACTGGTCCAGTTGGTGCCAAGCTCCCCCCCAGCTTGGGACCAGTGGCATGAAGTCAGTCACATTGGCTTGGCCTATGGCAACCGGAATTGCATACCTAGGACGCTAGCCAGCAAGGTCAGCACTCGCATTCTGCTCGTCGCTTGAGAGGGTGAGGCGGGAGGAAGATGACAACGAGGGCAAGATTTGTCGATTCCATCCGCTGCTTGTTGTGCCAAGCAAGTGTCTGACTAGTCTTTGCCTGCTTGGTTTCATTTGTCTGAATCCTTCGATCCATTCGCCCGGCCGATCGTTTGCTTGTGCCAGCAAGCAAGCCTACCTACCCCGCCTGTCTGCTTGTACGAGGATGATGTCATCAACGGGCCGGAGGTGCAACACCACCTTAGATTTGTCAAAAAATCATCATCCATACTAGGGATTTCGATGATTTGTATCTATCTCATTCCTAGTGCGCCTCCAAAGCAGCTCACCAAACTGACCTCATCAGAATATCCATGGACATGTTCGGACATCCGACCGGACGAAAGACCATCCAACCCTATCCCTCCAATAAGGTAGACATCGATTTTCCGTAATGGAAAAGATATCTGAAAACAACTAAAAAAACTAATCCACTCCTCCTGGTCGGAGGCGAGGTTGATGACCCCCGCACAGGAGCCATCGGCCTCGTTGTCGTTGGCAGTCAGAGCCATATGCCTCTTTTCGCAGCATTGCCGTGCTTATGCGGCGCCTCATCATCCTTAGCCTCAAGCTTCTCGAAAAGTTATTCCCATAGTGCGTCGTTGATGCGAGCTGGCGGCGCTCGTGGTCAATCGTACGGGTGCTCTACACGGACATGAACACAACCGTGTTCTTGTCGACGACATCCGGGTTCACGAGGAGCTTCGCTACGACTGCATAATTCGTGTGTTGCGCCTGTAGTTGAGACACCGTAGCATGGAGCTCCTACAAAAGCGTCCGATTGAAATGCTCCTCTACCTATTGCATGGTGAAGATGTCGTCCGCCGCGCCACCCGCGACATAAGCGACCATCATCTCCTCCTTCGGCACGGGTGCCTCCTCCTCCCGCGACCCCACCATGGCCGTGGGATTGCCTTCCTCCTCGTCCTCCATCTCTTCCATAGATCTCGAAGGTTGGCCAACATTAATGTGGGCCTGACGTCGGGCTTCTGCAACGTGGACCTCCATTGTGATTTTGGCGCAGTGCTCCGGAGTCAACATCTTGTACCATGTGATTTTGGCATGGACCATGGCAATGGTAGATGCGAACTAGGAGGGTGTTGGAAATATGCCCTAGAGGCAATAATAAAATAGTTATCATTATATTTCCTTGTTCATGATAATTGTCTATTGTTCATGCTATAATTGTGTTATCCGGAAATCGTAATACATGTGTGAATACATAGACCACAACACGTCCCTAGTGAGCCTCTAGTTGACTAGCTCGTTGATCAAAAGATAGTCATGGTTTCCTGACTATGGACATTAGATGTCATTGATAACGGGATCACATCATTAGGAGAATGATGTGATGGACAAGACCCAATCCTAAGCATAGCACAAGATCATGTAGTTCGTTTGCTAGAGCTTTTCCGAATGTCAAGTATCATTTCCTTAGACCATGAGATTGTGCAACTCCCGGATACCGTAGGAGTGCTTTGGGTGTGCCAAACGTCACAACGTAACTGAGTGACTATAAAGGTGCACTACGGGTATCTCTGAAAGTGTCTGTTGGGTTGGCACGAATCGAGACTGGGATTTTTCACTCCGTATGACAGAGAGGTATCTCTGGGCCCACTCGGTAATGCATCATCATAATGAGCTCAATGTGACCAAGTGGTTGATCATGGGATAATGCATTACGGTACGAGTAAAGTGACTTGCCGGTAACGAGATTGAACGAGGTATTGGGATACCGACGATCGAGTCTCGGGCGAGTAACGTACCGATTGACAAAGTGAATTGTATACGGGATTGATTGAATCCTCGACATCGTGGTTCATCCGATGAGATCATCGGGGAGCATGTGGGAGCCAACATGGGTATCCAGATCCCGCTGTTGGTTATTGACCGAAGAGTCGTCTCGGTCATGTCTGCGTGTCTCCCGAACCCGTAGGGTCTACACACTTAAGGTTCGGCGATGCTAGGGTTGTTGAGATATTAGTATGCGGTAACCCGAAAGTTGTTCGGAGTCCCGGATGAGATCCCAGACGTCACGAGGAGTTCCGGAATGGTCCGGAGGTGAAGAATTGTATATAGGAAGTCCAGTTTCGGCCACCGGGAAAGTTTCGGGGGTCACCGGTATTGTACCGGGACCACCGGAAGGGTCCCGGGGGTCCACTGGGTGGGGCCACCTATCCCGGAGGGCCCCATGCGCTGAAGTGGGAGGGGAACCAGCCCCTGATGGGCTGGTGCACCCCCCTTGGGCCTCCCCCTGCGCCTAGGGTTGGAAACCCTAGGGGTGGGGGGCGCCCCACTTGGCTTGGGGGGCAAGCCACCCCCTTGGCCGCCGCCCCCCCCATCTAGATGGGATCTAGAGGGGCCGGCGCCCCCCTGGACCCCTATATAAAGAGGGGGGAGGGAGGGCTGCGCACCCAAGCCCCAAGCGCCCCTCTTCCCCCGCCGAGATCCCGCTGCTTCCACCACCACGCCGTCGTGCTGCTGGATATCCATCAACCTCTCCTTCCCTCTTGCTGGATCAAGAAGGAGGAGACGTCTTCCCTGTTGGGTAATGTAGTAATTTCAAAAAAATTCCTACGCACACGCAAGATCATGGTGATGCATAGCAACGAGAGGGGAGAGTGTTGTCTACGTACCCTCGTAGACCGACAGCGGAGGTGTTATGACAACGCGGTTGATGTAGTCGTACGTCTTCACGGCCCGACCGATCAAGCACCGAAACTACGGCACCTCCGAGTTGTAGCACACGTTCAGCTCGATGACGATCCCCGGACTCCGATCCAGCAAAGTGTCGGGGAAGAGTTCCGTCAGCACGACGGCGTGGTGATGATCTTGATGTTATACTGTTGCAGGGCTTCGCCTAAGCACCACTACAATATTATCAAGGACTATGGTGGAAGGGGGCACCGCACACGGCTAAGAAAACGATCACGAGGATCAACTTGTGTGTCTAGAGGTGCCCCCCTGCCCCCGTATATAAAGGAGCAAGGGGGGGGGGTGTGGCCGGCTCTAGGAGGAGGCGCGCCGGAGGAGTCCTACTCCTACCGGGAGTAGGACTCCCCCTTTCCCTAGTTGGATTAGGACTTGGGGGGAAGGAGGAGAGGGAAGAAAGGAAGGGGGGGGGCGCCGCCCCCCCTCCTTGTCTAATTCGGACTTGGGGGGGAAGGGGCACGCGGCAGCCCATAGGCCTCCTCTCCTCTACCTCCACTAGGCCCATTAAGGCCCATTAGGTTACCGGGGGGTTCCGGTAACCTCCCGGTACTCCGGTAAAATGCCGATTTCACCCGGAACACTTCCGATGTCCAAACATAGGCTTCCAATATATCAATCTTTATGTCTCGACCATTTTGAGACTCCTCTGTTGGGGAACGTTGCAGAAAACAAAAAATTTCCTACTCGTTTCACCAAGATCATCTAGGAGTTCATCTAGCAACGAGTCATTGGATGCATCTACATACCTTTGTAGATCGCGAGCGGAAGCGTTGAAAAGAACGGTGATGATGTAGTCGTACTCGACGTGATCCAAATCACCGATGACCAGCGCCGAACGGACGGCACCTCCGCGTTCAACACACGTACGGAACAGCCACGTCTCCTCCTTCTTGATCCAGCAAGGGAGGGAGGAGAGGTTGAGGGAGATGGCACCAGCAGCAGCACGACGGCGTGGTGTTGATGGAGCTGCAGTACTCCGGCAGAGCTTCGCTAAGCACTATGGAGGTGGAGGAGGTGTTGGGGAGGGAGAAGGAGGCAACCAAAGGCCAAGGCGTTCAGGTATCAAGTCCCTCCTCTCCCCCACTATATATAGGAGGGCCAAAGGGGGGTGGCCGGCCCTAGGAGATCCAATCTCCTAGGGGGTGCGGCGGCCAAGGGGGGTTTCCCTCCCCCCCAAGGCACCTAGGAGGTGCCTTCCCCTCCTAGGACTCTTCCCCCTTCAAACCCTAGGCGCATGGGCCTATGTGGGGCTGGTGCCCTTGGCCCATTAGGCCAAGGCGCACCCCCTACAGCCCATGTGGCCCCCCCGGGACAGGTGGACCCACCCGGTGGACCCCCGGGACCCTTCCGGTGGTCCAGGTACAATACCGATAACCCCGAAACTTGTCCCGATGCCCGAAACAGGACTTCTCATATATAAATCTTTACCTCCGGACCATTCCGGAACTCCTCGTGTCGTCCGGGATCTCATCCGGGACTCCGAACAATCTTCGGGTTACTGCATATACATATCACTACAACCCTAGCGTAACTGAACCTTAAGTGTGTAGACCCTACGGGTTCGGGAGACAAGCAGACATGACCGAGACGACTCTCCGGTCAATAACCAACAGCGGGATCTAGATACCCATGTTGGCTCCCACATGCTCCACGATGATCTCATCGGATGAACCACGATGTCGAGGATTCTATCAACCCCGTACGCTATTCCCTTTGTCTATCGATATGTTACTTGCCCGAGATTCAATCGTCGGTATCCCAATACCTCGTTCAATCTCGTTACCGGCAAGTCACTTTACTCGTACCGTAATGCATGATCCCGTGACCAGACACTTGGTCACTCTGAGCTCATTATGATGATGCATTACCGAGTGGGCCCAGTGATACCTCTCCGTCATACGGAGTGACAAATCCCAGTCTTGATCCATGTCACCCAACAGACACTTTCGGAGATACCCGTAGTCTACCTTTATAGTCACCCAGTTACGTTGTGACGTTTGGCATACCCAAAGCACTCTTACGGTATCTGGGAGTTACACGATCTCATGGTCTAAGGAAAAGATACTTGACATTGGAAAACTCTAGCAAATGAACTATACGATCTTGTGCTATGTTTAGGATTGGGTCTTGTCCATCACATCATTTTCCTAATGATGTGATCTCGTTATCATTGACATCCAGTGTCCATAGTCAGGAAACCATGACTATCTGTTGATCAACGAGCTAGTCAACTAGAGGCTCACTAGGGACATGTTGATGTCTGTTATTCACACATGTATTACGATTTCCGGATAACACAATTATAGCATGAATAAAGACAATTATCATGAACAAGGAAATATAATAATAATACTTTTATTATTGCCTCTAGGGCATATTTCCAACAGTCTCCCACTTGCACTAGAGTCAATAATCTAGTTACATTGTGATGAATCGAACACCCATGGAATTCTGGTGTTGATCATGTTTTGCTCTAGGGAGAGGTTTAGTCAACGGATCTGCTACATTCAGGTCCGTATGTACTTTACAAATCTCTATGTCTCCATCTTGAACATTTTCACGAATGGAGTTGAAGCGACGCTTGATGTGCCTTGTCTTCTTGTGAAACCTGGGCTCCTTGGCAAGTGCAATAGCTCCAGTGTTGTCACAGAAGAGCTTGATCGGCCCCGACGCATTGGGTATGACTTCTAGGTCGGTGATGAACTCCTTCACCCATATTGCTTCATGTGCTGCCTCCGAGGCTGCCATGTACTCCACTTCACATGTAGATCCCGCCACGACGCTTTGCTTGCAACTGCACCAGCTTACCGCCCCACCATTCAAAATATACACGTATCCGGTTTGTGACTTAGAGTCATCCAGATCTGTGTCGAAGCTAGCGTCGACGTAACCCTTTACGACGAGCTCTTCGTCACCTCCATAAACGAGAAACATTTCCTTAGTCCTTTTCAGGTACTTCAGGATATTCTTGACCGCTGTCTAGTGTTCCTTGCCGGGATTACTTTGGTACCTTCCTACCAAACTTACAGCAAGGTTTACATCAGGTCTGGTACACAGCATGGCATACATAATAGAACCTATGGCTGAGGCATAGGGGATGACGCTCATCTCTTCTATATCTTCTGCCGTGGTCGGACATTGAGCCGAGCTCAATTTCATACCTTGCAACACAGGCAAGAACCCCTTCTTGGATTGATCCATATTGAACTTCTTCAATATCTTATCAAGGTATGTGCTTTGTGAAAGACCTATGAGGCGTCTCGATCTATCTCTATAGATTTTGATGCCTAATATATAAGCAGCTTCTCCAAGGTCCTTCATTGAAAAACTTTTATTCAAGTAGGCCTTGATGCTGTCCAAGAGTTCTATATCATTTCCCATCAAAAGTATGTCGTCTACATATAATATGAGAAATGCTACAGAGCTCCCACTCACTTTCTTGTAAACGCAGGCTTCTCCATAAGTCTGTGTAAACCCAAACGCTTTGATCATCTCATCAAAGCGAATGTTCCAACTCCGAGATGCTTGCACCAGCCCATAAATCGAGCGTTGGAGCTTGCACACTTTGTCAGCATTCTTAGGATCGACAAAACCTTCCGGCTGCATCATATACAATTCTTCCTTAAGGAAACCATTAAGGAATGCCGTTTTGAAGTCCATTTGCCATATTTCGTAATCATAGAATGTGGCAATTGCTAACATGATTCGGACGGATTTCAGCTTCGCTACCGGCGAGAAAGTCTCATCGTAGTCAACCCCTTGAACTTGTCGATAACCCTTAGCAACAAGCCGAGCTTTATAGATGGTCACATTACCATCCGCGTCTGTCTTCCTCTTAAAGATCCATTTATTTTCTATGGCTCGCCGTTCAATGGGCAAGTCAGTCAAAGTCCATACTTCGTTTTCATACATGGATCCTATCTCGGATTTCATGGCTTCTAGCCATTTGTCGGAATCCGGGCCCTCCATCGCTTCTTCATAGTTCGAAGGTTCACCGTTGTCTAACAGCATGATTTCCAAGACAGGGTTGCCGTACCACTCTGGTGCGGAACGTGTCCTTGTGGACCTTCGAATTTCAGTAGGTGCTTGATCAGAAGTATCTTGATCATTATCATTAACTTCCTCTCTAGTCGGTGCTGGCACCTCAGGAACATTTTCTTGAGTTGCGCCATTTTCCGGTTCAAGAGGTAATACTTCATCAAGCTCTACTTTCCTCCCACTTACTTCTTTCGAGAGAAACTCTTTCTCCAGAAAGGACCCATTCTTGGCAACAAAGATCTTGCCTTCGGATCTGAGGTAGAAGGTATACCCAATAGTTTCTTTTGGGTATCCTATGAAGACGCATTTTTCCGACTTGGGTTCGAGCTTTTCAGGTTGAAGTTTCTTGACATAAGCATCGCATCCCCAAACTTTTAGAAACGACAGCTTAGGTTTCTTCCCAAACCATAATTCATACGGTGTCGTCTCAACGGATTTCGACGGAGCCCTATTTAAAGTGAATGCGGCAGTCTCTAAAGCATAGCCCCAAAAAGAAAGCGGTAAATCAGTAAGAGACATCATAGATCGCACCATATCTAACAGAGTGCGATTACGACGTCCGGACACACCATTACGCTGAGGTGTTCCAGGCGGCGTGAGTTGTGAAACTATTCCACATTTTCTTAAGTGTGCCCCAAACTCGTGACTCAAGTATTCTCCTCCACGATCTGATCGTAGAAACTTGATTTTCCTGTCACGTTGATTTTCAACCTCACTCTGAAATTCCTTGAACTTTTCAAAGGTTTCAGACTTGTGTTTCATTAAGTAGATATACCCATACCTACTTAAATCATCAGTGAGAGTGAGAACATAACGATAGCCACCGCGAGCCTCAACACTCATCGGACCGCACACATCAGTATGTATGATTTCCAATAAGTCGGTTGCTCGCTCCATTGTTCCTGAGAACGGAGTCTTGGTCATTTTACCCATAAGGCATGGTTCACACGTGTCAAATGATTCATAATCAAGAGACTCTAAAAGTCCATCAGCATGGAGCTTCTTCATGCGTTTGACACCTATGTGACCAAGGCGGCAGTGCCACAAGTATGTGGGACTATCATTATCAACCTTACTTCTTTTGGTACTCACATTATGAACATGTGTAGCATCACGTTCGAGATTCATAAAGAATAAACCATTCACCATAGGAGCATGACCATAAAACATATCTCTCATAAAAATGGAACAACCATTATTCTCAGATTTAAAAGAGTAGCCATCTCGAATTAAACGAGATCCCGATACAATGTTCATGCTCAAAGCTGGCACTAAATAACAATTATTAAGGTTTAAAACTAATCCCGAAGGGAGATGCAGAGGTAGCGTGCCGACGGCGATCACATTGACCTTGGAACCATTCCCGACGCGCATCGTCACCTCGTCCTTTGCCAGTTTCTGCTTATTCCGCAGCCCCTGCTTTGAGTTACAAATATGAGCAACTGCACCGGTATCAAATACCCAGGAGCCACTACGGGCACTAGTAAGGTACACATCAATTACATGTATATCACATATACCTTTCGTTTTGCCGGCCTTCTTATCCGCTAAGTACTTAGGGCAGTTCCGCTTCCAGTGACCGCTTCCCTTGCAATAAAAGCACTCAGTCTCGGGCTTGGGTCCATTCTTTGGCTTCTTCCCAGCAGCTTGCTTGCCGGGCGCGGCAACCTCCTTGCCGTCCTTCTTGAAGTTCTTTTTACCCTTGCCTTTCTTGAACTTAGTGGTTTTATTGACCATCAACACTTGATGTTCCTGCCTGACTTCTACCTCTGCTGATTTCTGCATAGCAAATACTTCAGGAATGGTCTTTTCCATCCCCTGCATATTGAAGTTCGTCACAAAGCTCTTGTAGCTTGGCGGAAGCGACTGGAGGATTCTGTCAATGACCGCATCATCCGGGAGATTAACTCCCAGCTGAGTCAAGCGGTTATGCAACCCAGACATAGTGAGTATGTGCTCACTGACAGAACTGTTTTCCTCCATCTTACAGCTGAAGAATTTGTCGGAGACTTCATATCTCTCGACCCGGGCATGAGCTTGGAAAACCATTTTCAGCTCTTCGAACATCTCATATGCTCCATGTCTCTCAAAACGCTTTTGGAGCCCCGGCTCTAGGCTGTAAAGCATGCCGCACTAAACGAGGGAGTAGTCATCGAAACATGCCTGCCAAGCGTTCATAACATCTTGTTCTGCAGGGAGAACGGGTGCGTCACCAAGCGGTGCTTGTAGGACATAATCTTTCTTGGCAGCTATGAGGATGATCCTCAGGTTCCGGACCCAGTCCGTATAGTTGCTGCCATCGTCTTTCAGCTTAGTTTTCTCTAGGAACGCGTTGAAGTTGTGGACTACGTTGGCCATTTGATCTACAAGACATATTGCAAATATTTTAGACTAAGTTCATGATAATTAAGTTCAACTAATCAAATTATTAGTGAACTCCCACTTAGATTAGACATCCCTCTAGTCATCTAAGTATTACATGATCCGAGTTAAACTAGACCGTGTCCGATCATCACGTGAGATGGACTAGTCAACATCGGTGAACATCTTCATGTTGATCGTATCTTCTATACGACTCATGCTCGACCTTTCGGTCTTCTGTGCTCCGAGGCCATGTCTGTACATGCTAGGCTCATCAAGTCAACCTAAGTGTTTTCATGTGTAAATCTGTCTTACACCCGTTGTATGTGAACGTCTGAATAAAACACCCGATCATCACGTGGTGTTTTGAAACAGCTAACTGTCGCAACGGTGCACAGTTAGGGGGAACACTTCTTGAATTTATTGTGAGGGATCATCTTATTTACTACCGTCGTTCTAAGTAAACAAGATGCAAAACATGATAAACATCACATGCAATCAAATAATAAACGTGACATGATATGGCCAATATCACATAGCTCCATTGATCTCCATCTTGGGGCTCCATGATCATCTTGTCACCGGCTTGACACCATGATCTCCATCATCATGATCTCCATCATCGTGTCTCCATGAAGTTGCTCGCCAACTATTACTTCTACTACTATGGCTAACGCATTTAGCAATAAAGTAAAGTAATTTACATGGCGTTTCTCGATGACACGCAGGTCATTAAAAGAATAAAGACAACTCCTATGGCTCCTGCCGGTTGTCATACTCATCGACATGCAAGTCGTGATTCCTATTACAATAGCATGAACATCTCATACATCACATATAGATCATTCATCATTCATCACAACTTTGGCCATATCATATCACAAACCACTTGCTGCAAAAACAAGTTAGACGTCCTCTAATTGTTGTTGCAAGTTTTACGTGGCTGAATTAGGGTTCTAGCAAGAACGTCTTCTTACCTACGTTAAAGCCACAACGTGATTTGTCAACTTCTATTTACCCTTCATAAGGACCCTGTTCATCGATTCCGCTCCAACTAAAGTAGGAGAGACAGACACCCGCCAGCCACCTTATGCATCTAGTGCATGTTAGTCGGTGGAACCGGTCTCACGTAAGCGTACGTGTAAGGTTGGTCCGGGCCGCTTCATCCCACAATACCGCTGAAGCAAGAAAGGACTAGTAACGGCAAGAGAGTTGACAAATCTACGCCCACAACAAATTGTGTTCTACTCGCGCAAGAAGAACTACGCATAGACCTAGCTCATGATGCCACTGTTGGGGAACGTTGCAGAAAACAAAAATTTTCCTACTCGTTTCACCAAGATCATCTAGGAGTTCATCTAGCAACGAGTCATTGGATGCATCTACATACCTTTGTAGATCGCGAGCGGAAGCGTTCAAAAGAACGGTGATGATGTAGTCGTACTCGACGTGATCCAAATCACCGATGACCAGCGCCGAACGGACGGCACCTCCGCGTTCAACACACGTACGGAACAGCCACGTCTCCTCCTTCTTGATCCAGCAAGGGAGGGAGGAGAGGTTGAGGGAGATGGCACCAGCGGCAGCACGACGGCGTGGTGTTGATGGAGCTGCAGTACTCCGGCAGAGCTTTGCTAAGCACTATGGAGGTGGAGGAGGTGTTGGGGAGGGAGAAGGAGGCAACCAAAGGCCAAGGCGTTCAGGTATCAAGTCCCTCCTCTCCCCCACTATATATAGGAGGGCCAAAGGGGGGTGGCCGGCCCTAGGAGATCCAATCTCCTAGGGGGTGCGGCGGCCAAGGGGGGTTTCCCTCCCCCCCAAGGCACCTAGGAGGTGCCTTCCCCTCCTAGGACTCTTCCCCCTTCAAACCCTAGGCGCATGGGCCTATGTGGGGCTGGTGCCCTTGGCCCATTAGGCCAAGGCGCACCCCCTACAGCCCATGTGGCCCCCCCGGGACAGGTGGACCCACCCGGTGGACCCCCGGGACCCTTCCGGTGGTCCCGGTACAATACCGATAACCCCGAAACTTGTCCCGATGCCCGAAACAGGACTTCCCATATATAAATCTTTACCTCCGGACCATTCCAGAACTCCTCGTGACGTCCGGGATCTCATCCGGGACTCCGAACAATATTCGGGTTACTGCATATACATATCCCTACAACCCTAGCGTAACTGAACCTTAAGTGTGTAGACCCTACGGGTTCAGGAGACAAGCAGACATGACCGAGACGACTCTCCGGTCAATAACCAACAGCGGGATCTAGATACCCATGTTGGCTCCCACATGCTCCACGATGATCTCATCGGATGAACCACGATGTCGAGGATTCTATCAACCCCGTACGCTATTCCCTTTGTCTATCGATATGTTACTTGCCCGAGATTTGATCGTCGGTATCCCAATACCTCGTTCAATCTCGTTACCGGCAAGTCACTTTACTCGTAACGTAATGCATGATCCCGTGACCAGACACTTGGTCACTCTGAGCTCATTATGATGATGCATTACCGAGTGGGCCCAGTGATACCTCTCCGTCATACGGAGTGACAAATCCCAGTCTTGATCCATGTCACCCAACAGACACTTTCGGAGATACCCGTAGTCTACCTTTATAGTCACCCAGTTACGTTGTGACGTTTGGCATACCCAAAGCACTCTTACGGTATCCGGGAGTTACACGATCTCATGGTCTAAGGAAAAGATACTTGACATTGGAAAACTCTAGCAAATGAACTATACGATCTTGTGCTATGTTTAGGATTGGGTCTTGTCCATCACATCATTCTCCTAATGATGTGATCTCGTTATCATTGACATCCAGTGTCCATAGTCAGGAAACCATGACTATCTGTTGATCAACGAGCTAGTCAACTAGAGGCTCACTAGGGACATGTTGATGTCTGTTATTCACACATGTATTACGATTTCCGGATAACACAATTATAGCATGAATAAAGACAATTATCATGAACAAGGAAATATAATAATATGGCTTTTATTATTGCCTCTAGGGCATATTTCCAACATCCTCGTCATGTCCGTGATCATATCCGGGACTCCGAACAAACTTCGGTACATCAAAATATATAAACTCATAATGGAAAAGTCATCGTAACCTTAAGCGTGCGGACCCTACGGGTTCGAGAACAATGTAGACATGACCGAGACACGTCTCCGGTCAATAACCAATAGAGGAACCTGGATGCTCATATTGGCTCCTACATATTCTACGAAGATCTTTATCGGTCAGACCGCATAACAACATACATTGTTACCTTTGTCATCGGTATGTTACTTGCCCGAGATTCGATCGTCGATATCTCAATACCTAGTTCAATCTCGTTACCGGCAAGTCTCTTTACTCGTTTCGTAATACATCATCTCGCAACTAACTCATTAGTTGCAATGCTTGCAAGGCTTATGTGATGTGCATTACAGAGAGGGCCCAGAGATACCTCTCCGACAATCGGAGTGACAAATCCTAATCTCGAAATACGCCAACCCAACATGTACCTTTGGAGACACCTGTAGAGCTCCTTTATAATCACCCAGTTACGTTGTGACGTTTGGTAGCACACAAAGTGTTCCTCCGATAAACGAGAGTTACATAATCTCATAGTCATAGGAACATGTATAAGTCATGAAGAAAGCTATAGCAACATACTAAACGACCGGGTGCTAAGCTAATGGAATGGGTCATGTCAATCACATCATTCTCCTAATGATGTGATCCCGTTAATCAAATGACAACACATGTCTATGGTTAGGAAACATAACCATCTTGGATTAACGAGCTAGTCAAGTAGAGGCACACTAGTGACGTTTAGTTTGTCTATGTATTCACACAAGTATTATGTTTCTGGATAATACAATTCTAGCATGAATAATAAACATTTATCATGATATAAGGAAATAAATAATAACTTTATTATTGCCTCTAGGGCATATTTCCTTCATTCCCAACTGTACGTGTGTTGAACGCGGAGGTGCCGTCCGTTCGGCGCTCGGTCATCGGTGATTTGGATCACGATGAGTACGACTCCATCAACCCCGTTCTCTTGAACGCTTCCGCTCGCGATCTACAAGGGTATGTAGATGCACTCCTTTCCTCTCGTTGCTAGAAGACTCCATAGATTGATCTTGGTGATGCGTAGGAAATTTTAAATTATGCTACATCCCCAATAGTGGTATCAGAACTAGGTCTATCCGTAGTTTCTATGCACGAGTAGAACACAAGTTGTTGTGGGCATTGATTTTGTCAATTTACTTGCCGTTACTAGTCTTATCTTGATTCAGCGGCATCGTGGGATGAGCGGCCCGGACCGACCTTACACGTACGCTTACGTGAGATTGGTTCCACCGACTGACATGCACTAGTTGCATAAGGTGGCTAGCGGGTGTCTGTCTCTCCCACTTTACTCGGATCGGATTCGATGAAAAGGGTCCTTATGAAGGGTAAATAGAAATTGGCATATCACGTTGTGGTTTTTGCGTAGGTAAGAAACGTTCTTGCTAAGAAACCTATAGCAGCCACGTAAACTTTTTGCAACAACAATTAGAGGACGTCTAACTTGTTTTTGCAGCATGTGTCGTGTGATGTGATATGGCCAAAAGGATGTGATGAATGATATATGTGATGTATGAGATTGATCATGTTCTTGTAATAGGAATCACGACTTGCATGTTGATGAGTATGACAACCGGCAAGAGCCATAGGAGTTTTCTTAATTTATTTATGACCTGCGTGTCAATATATAATGTCATGTAATTACTTTACTTTATTGCTAAACCGTTAGCCATAGTAGTAGAAGTAATACATGACGAGACAACTTCATGAAGACACGATGATGGAGATCATGATGATGGAGATCATGGTGTCATGCCGGTGACAACGATGATCATGGTGCCCCAAAGATGGAGATCATAAGGAGCAAAGTGATATTGGCCATATCATGTCACTATTTGATTGCATGTGATGTTTATCATGTTTTACATCTTATTTGCTTAGAACGACGGTAGCTTAAATAAGATGATCCCTCGTAATAATTTCAAGAAAGTGTTCCCCCTAACTGTGCACCATTGCGAAGGTTCGTTGTTCCTAAGCACCACGTGATGATCGGGTGTGATAGATTCTAACGTTTCGAATACAACGGGTGTAAGCCAGATTTACACACGCAATAGACTTAGGTTGACTTGACGAGCCTAGCATGTACAGACATGGCCTCGGAACACGGAAGACCGAAAGGTCGAGCATGAGTCGTATAGAAGATACGATCAACATGAAGATGTTCACCGATGTTGACTAGTCCGTCTCACGTGATGATCGGACACGGCCTACTTGACTCGGATCATGTTTCACTTACATGACTAGAGGGATGTCTATCTGAGTGGGAGTTCATTGAATAATTTGATTAGATGAACTTAAATATCATGAACTTAGTCTAAAATCTTTACAATATGTCTTGTAGATCAAATGGCCCACGCTAATGTTGCCCTCAACTTCAACGCGTTCCTAGAGAAAACCAAGCTGAAAGATGATGGCAGCAACTATACGGACTGGGTCCGGAACCTGAGGATCATCCTCATAGCTGCCAAGAAAGATTATGTCCTAGAAGCACCGCTAGGTGACGCACCCATCCCAGAGAACCAAGACGTTATTTACGCTTGGCAGCAGCGTGCTGATGATTACTCCCTCGTTCAGTGCGGCATGCTTTATAGCTTAGAACCGGGGCTCCAAAAGCGTTTTGAGCAACACGGAGCATATGAGATGCTCGAAGAGCTGAAAATGGTTTTCCAAGCTCATGCCCGGGTCGAGAGATATGAAGTCTCCGACAAGTTTTTCAGTTGTAAGATGGAGGAAAATAGTTCTGTCAGTGAGCACATACTCAAAATGTCTGGGTTGCACAACCGCTTGACTCAGCTGGGAGTAAATCTCCCGGATGACGCGGTCATTGACAGAATCCTTCAGTCGCTTCCACCGAGCTACAAGAGCTTTGTGATGAACTTCAATATGCAGGGGATGGAAAAGATCATTCCTGAGGTATATTCAATGCTGAAATCAGCGGAGGTGGAGATCAAAAAGGAACATCAAGTGTTGATGGTGAATAAAACCACTAAGTTTAAGAAAGGCAAGGGTAAGAAGAACTTCATGAAGGATGGCAAGGGGGTTGCCGCGCCCGGTAAGCAAGCTGCCGGGAAGAAGCTAAAGAATGGACCCAAGCCCGAGATTGAGTGTTTTTATTGCAAGGGAAATGGTCACTGGAAGCGGAACTGTCCCAAATACTTAGCGGACAAGAAGACCGGCAACACTAAAGGTATATGTGATATACATGTAATTGATGTGTACCTTACCAGTACTCGTAGTAGCTCCTGGGTATTTGATACTGGTGCGGTTGCTCACATTTGTAACTCAAAGTAGGAGCTGCGGAATAAGCGGAGACTCGCGGAGGACGAGGTGACGATGCACATCGGGAATGGTTCCAAGGTCAATGTGATCGCCGTCGGCACGCTACCTCTACATTTACCTACGGGATTAGTTTTAAACCTCAATAATTGTTATTTAGTGCCAGCTTTGAGCATGAACATTGTATCAGGATCTCGTTTAATTTGAAATGGCTACTCATTTAAATCCGAGAATAATGGTTGTTCTATTTATATGAGAGATATGTTTTATGGTCATGCCCCGCTGGTGAATGGTTTATTCTTAATGAAACTCGAGCGTAATGTTACAAATATTCATAGTGTGAATACCAAAAGATGTAAGGTTGATAATGATAGTCCCACATACTTGTGGCACTGCCGCCTTGGTCACATAGGTGTCAAACGCATGAAGAAGCTCCATGCAGATGGACTTTTGGAGTCTCTTGATTACGAATCATTTGACATGTGCGAACCATGCCTCATGGGTAAAATGACCAAGACTCCGTTCTCAGGAACAATGGAGCAAGCAACCAACTTATTAGAAATCATACATACTGATGTGTGCGGTCCAATGAGTGTTGAGGCTCGCCGTGGCTATCATTATGTTCTCACCCTCACTGATGACTTGAGTAGATATGGGTATGTCTACTAAATGAAACACAAGTCTGAGACCTTTGAAAAGTTTAAGGAATTTCATAGTGAGGTTGAGAATCAACGTGACAGGAAAATCAAGTTCTTGCGGTCAGATCGTGGGGGAAAATACTTGAGTCACGAATTTGGCATGCACTTAAGGAAATGTGGAATAGTTTCACAACTCACGCCGCCTGGAACACCTCAGCGTAATGGTGTGTTCGAACGTCGTAATCACACTCTATTGGATATGGTGCGATCTATGATGTCTCTTACCGATCTACCGTTGTCATTTTGGGGCTATGCTTTAGAGACTGTCGCATTCACTTTAAATAGGGCTCCGTCGAAATCCATTGAGATGACATCGTATGAATTATGGTTTGGGAAGAAACCTAAGCTGTCATTTCTAAAAGTTTGGGGATGGGATGATTATGTCAAGAAACTTCAACCTGGAAAGCTCGAACCCAAGTCGGAAAAATGCGTCTTCATAGGATACCCTGAAGAAACTATTGGGTATACCTTCTACCTCGGATCCGAAGGCAAAATCTTTGTTGCCAAGAATGGATCCTTTCTAGAGAAAGAGTTTCTCTCGAAAGAAGTAAGTGGAAGGAAAGTAGAACTTGATGAAGTATTACCTCTTGAACCGGAAAGTGGCGCAACTCAGGAAAATGTTCCTGAGGTGCCTGCACCGACTAGAGAGGAAGTTAATGATGATGATCATGAAACTTCAGGTCAGGTTGCTACTGAACTTCGTAGGTCCACAAGGACACGTTCCGCACCAGAGTGGTACGGCAACCCTGTCTTGGAAATCATGTTGTTAGACAACGGTGAACCTTTGAACTATGAGGAAGCGATGGCGGGCCCAGATTCCAACAAATGGCTAGAAGCCATGAAATCCGAGATAGGATCCATGTATGAAAACGAAGTATGGACTTTGACTGACTTGCCCGATGATCAGCGGGCCATAGAAAATAAATGGATCTTTAAAAAGAAGACAGACGCAAATGGTAATGTGACCATCTACAAGGCTCGACTCATCGCTAAGGGTTATCGACAAGTTCAAGGGGTTGACTACGATGAGACTTTCTCACCCGTAGCAAAGCTGAAGTCCGTCCGAATCATGTTAGCAATTGCCGCATTCTATGATTATGAGATATGGCAAATGGACATCAAAATGGCATTCCTTAACGGCTTTCTTAAGGAAGAATTGTATATGATGCAGCCGGAAGGTTTTGTCGATCCTAAGAATGCTAACAAGGTGTGCAAGCTCCAACGCTCAATCTATGGGCTGGTGCAAGCATCTCGGAGTTGGAACATTCGATTTGATGAGATGATCAAAGCGTTTGGGTTTACACAGACTTATGGAGAAGCCTGTGTTTACAAGAAAGTGAGTGGGAGCTCCGTAGCATTTCTCATATTATATGTGGATGACATACTGTTGATGGGAAATGATATAGAATTCTTGGAAAGCATAAAGGCCTACTTGAACAAGTGTTTTTCAATGAAGGACCTTGGAGAAGCTACTTATATATTAGGCATCAAAATCTAAATAGATAGATCGAGACGCCTCATTGGTCTTTCACAAAGTACGTACCTTGACAAGATATTGAAGAAGTTCAATATGGATCAGTCCAAGAAGGGGTTCTTGCATGTATTGCAAGGTGTGCAATTGAGCACGGCTCAATGCCCGACCACATCAGAAGATAGAGAAAAGATGAGTGTCGTCCCCTATGCCTCGGCCATAGGGTCTATTATGTATGCCATGCTGTGTACTAGACCTGATGTAAACCTTACCCTAAGTTTGGTAGGAAGGTACCAAAGTAATCCCGGCATGGAACACTTGACAGCGGTCAAGAATATCCTGAAGTACCTGAAGAGGACTAAGGATATGTTTCTCGTTTATGGAGGTGACGAAGAGCTCATCATAAAGGGTTACGTCGATGCTAGCTTCGACACAGATCTGGATGACTCTAATTCACAAACCGGATACGTGTATATTTTCAATGGTGGGGCAGTAAGCTGGTGCAGTTGCAAGAAAAGCGTTGTGGCGGGATCTACATGTGAAGCGGAGTACATGGCAGCCTCGGAGGCGGCACAAGAAGCAATCTGGGTGAAGGAGTTCATTACCGACCTAGGAGTCATCCCCAATGCGTCGGGCCCGATGACTCTCTTCTATGACAACACTGGAGCTATTGCCCTTG
>NC_041384.1:742502919-742504367 GCF_002162155.2 Triticum dicoccoides
TTTTTTAATCCGGCTTTAAAAAGCATGGATTTTTTATAAAAAGTCCATACATTTTTTGAAACCGCATAGTAAAAATTTGGAACATTTGTGAATTATTTTTTAAATTTGGGAACATTTGTTTTAAAAATACTATTTTTGAATTATCGAACATTTTTGAAAATGGGAACAATTTTCGAAATTCCAAAGAAAATTTGGAAGCATGAATTTTTTTGAAATTCCTATTTTCTTGAATCTGCGAACAAATTTTGTAAACAGGAACATTTTTTGTAACTCCGAACAAAACTTGAAAACAAAAACATTTTGAAAACCCCAACATTTTCTTGAATTTATGAAAATAGAAAAACTAAAATAAAATAGATAGAAAATCATTTTTGAATTTTTAAACAGGGTAGCTCGTCCTTAAAAAAGGAATTTGAACAAAAAGCCCAGTGCTAATGTATAGCACGTGCCAACCCAGGGGATGCAATTGAGCTATTTTTTCTTACGACTGTGCCCTCATAGGGGATCTTTTCACTGCATTTATTTTGGTCCGTGCGCACTTATCGGTGCTGGGTCACGGATGGTCTCGGAGGCCATCTTTTCGTCCGTGTGCACTTTTCGGTGCTGGGTCACGGGTTGGGCTCAGCGGCCTCTTTTATTTGTGCGCTTTGGCATCTTTCGCAGCTGACAGCCGTGCATGATCCCCGTGTTGGCGATGCACTAGGCAGAATTCGGCCTAATAAACTGATCACATATTGATTAAACTTCCGGTACGGTACTATTCGCCCGGTGGATTTCTCGTCGCGCAAATGGGCCGGCCCATTTACTTCGTCCCTGTGCGTTGCCTCCTCTCCTTCCCGAGCCCCGACGACGCCTTCGGCCTTCTCACTCGCCGCCGTCGCCGCCACCGGGGTTGGCGCCGCCGGCCACTCCTATGCTCCCTCCAGTCTCGGAGTCCACTGACTCTGCTCATCCCCTCACTGGATTCGGCGCCTCCCTGAAACACGACCTCCGCCATGTGTTCGCCGCCTCCCCCGAAATCCTATCCCAGCCGCGCCCGAGCTCTGGTGGCCGTGACGGCGTCGCGTGCGCCCGCGGCGGCTCTCTCGTCGCCGGGACCTAGGGTTCGGGCATCCGTGCTTGGTGCCCCGCGTCTCGAGGTCCCCGTCCTTCAGTAGGACGCCGGAGCTGGCCTCCGTCGTGAGGCATGCTTCGATCTGGTTTTCCCGACGTTTTGTGGCGAATTTGCTCCTGAATTATCAGGTGTGCATGCCCTGTTCTAGCATTCTTTGCTCATTTGTAAGAGATGAGTAGCGGGATGTCGTGCTAAACACACAACAAATATACTTGAACATTAACAAGAAAAGAACGGCGGAGAGATATTAGGATTTAGGAGTAGGGAATGTGGTTGTTCAGTGTGCAAGTGTCACGTCGATGTTCGTAGTCACTGCCATAAACAACGAACCCGC
>NC_041384.1:742511593-742512383 GCF_002162155.2 Triticum dicoccoides
AAAGTGTCTGTTGGGTTGGCACGAATCGAGACTGGGATTTTTCACTCCGTATGACAGAGAGGTATCTCTGGGCCCACTCGGTAATGCATCATCATAATGAGCTCAATGTGACCAAGTGGTTGATCATGGGATAATGCATTACGGTACGAGTAAAGTGACTTGCCGGTAACGAGATTGAACGAGGTATTGGGATACCGACGATCGAGTCTCGGGCGAGTAACGTACCGATTGACAAAGTGAATTGTATACGGGATTGATTGAATCCTCGACATCGTGGTTCATCCGATGAGATCATCGGGGAGCATGTGGGAGCCAACATGGGTATCCAGATCCCGCTGTTGGTTATTGACCGAAGAGTCGTCTCGGTCATGTCTGCGTGTCTCCCGAACCCGTAGGGTCTACACACTTAAGGTTCGGCGATGCTAGGGTTGTTGAGATATTAGTATGCGGTAACCCGAAAGTTGTTCGGAGTCCCGAATGAGATCCCAGACGTCACGAGGAGTTCCGGAATGGTCCGGAGGTGAAGAATTGTATATAGGAAGTCCAGTTTCGGCCACCGGGAAAGTTTCGGGGGTCACCGGTATTGTACCGGGACCACCGGAAGGGTCCCGGGGGTCCACTGGGTGGGGCCACCTATCCCGGAGGGCCCCATGCGCTGAAGTGGGAGGGGAACCAGCCCCTGATGGGCTGGTGCACCCCCCTTGGGCCTCCCCCTGCGCCTAGGGTTGGAAACCCTAGGGGTGGGGGGCGCCCCACTTGGCTTGGGGGGCAAGCCACCCCCTTGGCCGCC
>NC_041384.1:742512671-742534824 GCF_002162155.2 Triticum dicoccoides
CTAGAGGGGCCGGCGCCCCCCTGGACCCCTATATAAAGAGGGGGGAGGGAGGGCTGCGCACCCAAGCCCCAAGCGCCCCTCTTCCCCCGTAAGACCTCTCCCTCTCGTTAGAGCTTGGCGAAGCCCTGCCGAGATCCCGCTGCTTCCACCACCACGCCGTCGTGCTGCTGGATATCCATCAACCTCTCCTTCCCTCTTGCTGGATCAAGAAGGAGGAGACGTGTTCCCTGTTGGGTAATGTAGTAATTTCAAAAAAATTCCTACGCACACGCAAGATCATGGTGATGCATAGCAACGAGAGGGGAGAGTGTTGTCTACGTACCCTCGTAGACCGACAGCGGAGGCGTTATGACAACGCGGTTGATGTAGTCGTACGTCTTCACGGCCCGACCGATCAAGCACCGAAACTACGGCACCTCCGAGTTCTAGCACACGTTCAGCTCGATGACGATCCCCGGACTCCGATCCAGCAAAGTGTCGGGGAAGAGTTCCGTCAGCACGACGGCGTGGTGATGATCTTGATGTTATACTGTTGCAGGGCTTCGCCTAAGCACCACTACAATATTATCAAGGACTATGGTGGAAGGGGGCACCGCACACGGCTAAGAAAACGATCACGAGGATCAACTTGTGTGTCTAGAGGTGCCCCCCTGCCCCCGTATATAAAGGAGCAAGGGGGAGGGTGCGGCCGGCTCTAGGAGGAGGCGCGCCGGAGGAGTCCTACTCCTACCGGGAGTAGGACTCCCCCTTTCCCTAGTTGGATTAGGACTTGGGGGGAAGGAGGAGAGGGAAGAAAGGAAAGGGGGGGGGGGCGCCGCCCCCCCTCCTTGTCCAATTCGGACTTGGGGGGGAAGGGGCGCGCGGCAGCCCATAGGCCTCCTCTCCTCTACCTCCACTAGGCCCATTAAGGCCCATTAGGTTACCGGGGGGTTCCGGTAACCTCCCGGTACTCCGGTAAAATGCCGATTTCACCCGGAACACTTCCGATGTCCAAACATAGGCTTCCAATATA
The DNA here is from genome assembly GCF_002162155.2 of Triticum dicoccoides. Lineage (NCBI taxonomy): Eukaryota > Viridiplantae > Streptophyta > Magnoliopsida > Poales > Poaceae > Triticum > Triticum dicoccoides. The sequence continues at coordinate 742,513,684 of NC_041384.1, forward strand.
TCAATCTTTATGTCTCGACCATTTTGAGACTCCTCTGTTGGGGAACGTTGCAGAAAACAAAAATTTTCCTACTCGTTTCACCAAGATCATCTAGGAGTTCATCTAGCAACGAGTCATTGGATGCATCTACATACCTTTGTAGATCGCGAGCGGAAGCGTTGAAAAGAACGGTGATGATGTAGTCGTACTCGACGTGATCCAAATCACCGATGACCAGCGCCGAACGGACGGCACCTCCGCGTTCAACACACGTACGGAACAGCCACGTCTCCTCCTTCTTGATCCAGCAAGGGAGGGAGGAGAGGTTGAGGGAGATGGCACCAGCAGCAGCACGACGGCGTGGTGTTGATGGAGCTGCAGTACTCCGGCAGAGCTTCGCTAAGCACTATGGAGGTGGAGGAGGTGTTGGGGAGGGAGAAGGAGGCAACCAAAGGCCAAGGCGTTCAGGTATCAAGTCCCTCCTCTCCCCCACTATATATAGGAGGGCCAAAGGGGGGTGGCCGGCCCTAGGAGATCCAATCTCCTAGGGGGTGCGGCGGCCAACGGGGGTTTCCCTCCCCCCCAAGGCACCTAGGAGGTGCCTTCCCCTCCTAGGACTCTTCCCCCTTCAAACCCTAGGCGCATGGGCCTATGTGGGGCTGGTGCCCTTGGCCCATTAGGCCAAGGCGCACCCCCTACAGCCCATGTGGCCCCCCCGGGACAGGTGGACCCACCCGGTGGACCCCCGGGACCCTTCCGGTGGTCCCGGTACAATACCGATAACCCCGAAACTTGTCCCGATGCCCGAAACAGGACTTCCCATATATAAATCTTTACCTCCGGACCATTCCAGAACTCCTCGTGTCGTCCGGGATCTCATCCGGGACTCCGAACAATCTTCGGGTTACTGCATATACATATCCCTACAACCCTAGCGTAACTGAACCTTAAGTGTGTAGACCCTACGGGTTCGGGAGACAAGCAGACATGACCGAGACGACTCTCCGGTCAATAACCAACAGCGGGATCTGGATACCCATGTTGGCTCCCACATGCTCCACGATGATCTCATCGGATGAACCACGATGTCGAGGATTCTATCAACCCCGTACGCTATTCCCTTTGTCTATCGATATGTTACTTGCCCGAGATTCGATCGTCGGTATCCCAATACCTCGTTCAATCTCGTTACCGGCAAGTCACTTTACTCGTACCGTAATGCATGATCCCGTGACCAGACACTTGGTCACTCTGAGCTCATTATGATGATGCATTACCGAGTGGGCCCAGTGATACCTCTCCGTCATACGGAGTGACAAATCCCAGTCTTGATCCATGTCACCCAACAGACACTTTCGGAGATACCCGTAGTCTACCTTTATAGTCACCCAGTTACGTTGTGACGTTTGGCATACCCAAAGCACTCTAGCAAACGAACTACACGATCTTGTGCTATGTTTAGGATTGGGTCTTGTCCATCACATCATTCTCCTAATGATGTGATCTCGTTATCATTGACATCCAGTGTCCATAGTCAGGAAACCATGACTATCTGTTGATTAACGAGCTAGTCAACTATAGGCTCACTAGGGACATGTTGATGTCTGTTATTCACACATGTATTACGATTTCCGGATAACACAATTATAGCATGAATAAAGACAATTATCATGAACAAGGAAATATAATAATAATGCTTTTATTATTGCCTCTAGGGCATATTTCCAACAGTCTCCCACTTGCACTAGAGTCAATAATCTAGTTACATTGTGATGAATCGAACACCCATGGAATTCTGGTGTTGATCATGTTTTTCTCTAGGGAGAGGTTTAGTCAACGGATCTGCTACATTCAGGTCCGTATGTACTTTACAAATCTCTATGTCTCCATCTTGAACATTTTCACGAATGGAGTTGAAGCGACGCTTGATGTGCCTTGTCTTCTTGTGAAACCTGGGCTCCTTGGCAAGTGCAATAGCTCCAGTGTTGTCACAGAAGAGCTTGATCGGCCCCGACGCATTGGGTATGACTCCTAGGTCGGTGATGAACTCCTTCACCCATATTGCTTCATGTGCTGCCTCCGAGGCTGCCATGTACTCCACTTCACATGTAGATCCCGCCACGACGCTTTGCTTGCAACTGCACCAGCTTACCGCCCCACCATTCAAAATATACACGTATCCGGTTTGTGACTTAGAGTCATCCAGATCTGTGTCGAAGCTAGCGTCGACGTAACCCTTTACGACGAGCTCTTCATCACCTCCATAAACGAGAAACATTTCCTTAGTCCTTTTCAGGTACTTCAGGATATTCTTGACCGCTGTCCAGTGTTCCTTGCCGGGATTACTTTGGTACCTTCCTACCAAACTTACAGCAAGGTTTACATCAGGTCTGGTACACAGCATGGCATACATAATAGAACCTATGGCTGAGGCATAGGGGATGACGCTCATCTCTTCTATATCTTCTGCCGTGGTCGGACATTGAGCCGAGCTCAATTTCATACCTTGCAACACAGGCAAGAACCCCTTCTTGGATTGATCCATATTGAACTTCTTCAATATCTTATCAAGGTATGTGCTTTGTGAAAGACCTATGAGGCGTCTCGATCTATCTCTATAGATTTTGATGCCTAATATATAGCAGCTTCTCCAAGGTCCTTCATTGAAAAACTTTTATTCAAGTAGGCCTTGATGCTGTCCAAGAGTTCTATATCATTTCCCATCAAAAGTATGTCGTCTACATATAATATGAGAAATGCTACAGAGCTCCCACTCACTTTCTTGTAAACGCAGGCTTCTCCATAAGTCTGTGTAAACCCAAACGCTTTGATCATCTCATCAAAGCGAATGTTCCAACTCCGAGATGCTTGCACCAGCCCATAAATCGAGCGTTGGAGCTTGCACACTTTGTCAGCATTCTTAGGATCGACAAAACCTTCCGGCTGCATCATATACAATTCTTCCTTAAGGAAACCATTAAGGAATGCCGTTTTGACGTCCATTTGCCATATTTCGTAATCATAGAATGTGGCAATTGCTAACATGATTCGGACGGATTTCAGCTTCGCTACCGGCGAGAAAGTCTCATCGTAGTCAACCCCTTGAACTTGTCGATAACCCTTAGCAACAAGCCGAGCTTTATAGATGGTCACATTACCATCCGCGTCTGTCTTCCTCTTAAAGATCCATTTATTTTCTATGGCTCGCCGTTCAATGGGCAAGTCAGTCAAAGTCCATACTTCGTTTTCATACATGGATCCTATCTCGGATTTCATGGCTTCTAGCCATTTGTCGAAATCCGGGCCCTCCATCGCTTCTTCATAGTTTGAAGGTTCACCGTTGTCTAACAGCATGATTTCCAAGACAGGGTTGCCGTACCACTCTGGTGCGGAACGTGTCCTTGTGGACCTTCGAATTTCAGTAGGTGCTTGATCAGAAGTATCTTGATCATTATCATTAACTTCCTCTCTAGTCGGTGCTGGCACCTCAGGAACATTTTCTTGAGTTGCGCCATTTTCCGGTTCAAGAGGTAATACTTCATCAAGCTCTACTTTCCTCCCACTTACTTCTTTCGAGAGAAACTCTTTCTCCAGAAAGGACCCATTCTTGGCAACAAAGATCTTGCCTTCGGATCTGAGGTAGAAGGTATACCCAATAGTTTCTTTTGGGTATCCTATGAAGACGCATTTTTCCGACTTGGGTTCGAGCTTTTCAGGTTGAAGTTTCTTGACATAAGCATCGCATCCCCAAACTTTTAGAAACGACAGCTTAGGTTTCTTCCCAAACCATAATTCATACGGTGTCGTCTCAACGGATTTCGACGGAGCCCTATTTAAAGTGAATGCGGCAGTCTCTAAAGCATAGCCCCAAAAAGAAAGCGGTAAATCAGTAAGAGACATCATAGATCGCACCATATCTAACAGAGTGCGATTACGACGTTCGGACACACCATTACGCTGAGGTGTTCCAGGCGGCGTGTGTTGTGAAACTATTCCACATTTTCTTAAGTGTGCCCCAAACTCGTGACTCAAGTATTCTCCTCCACGATCTGATCGTAGAAACTTGATTTTCCTGTCACGTTGATTTTCAACCTCACTCTGAAATTCCTTGAACTTTTCAAAGGTTTCAGACTTGTGTTTCATTAAGTAGATATACCCATACCTACTTAAATCATCAGTGAGAGTGAGAACATAACGATAGCCACCGCGAGCCTCAACACTCATCGGACCGCACACATCAGTATGTATGATTTCCAATAAGTCGGTTGCTCGCTCCATTGTTCCTGAGAACGGAGTCTTGGTCATTTTACCCATAAGGCATGGTTCGCACGTGTCAAATGATTCATAATCAAGAGACTCTAAAAGTCCATCAGCATGGAGCTTCTTCATGCGTTTGACACCTATGTGACCAAGGCGGCAGTGCCACAAGTATGTGGGACTATCATTATCAACCTTACTTCTTTTGGTACTCACATTATGAACATGTGTAGCATCACGTTCGAGATTCATAAAGAATAAACCATTCACCATAGGAGCATGACCATAAAACATATCTCTCATAAAAATGGAACAACCATTATTCTCAGATTTAAAAGAGTAGCCATCTCGAATTAAACGAGACCCCGATACAATGTTCATGCTCAAAGCTGGCACTAAATAACAATTATTAAGGTTTAAAACTAATCCCGAAGGGAGATGCGGAGGTAGCGTGCCGACGGCGATCACATTGACCTTGGAACCATTCCCGACGCGCATCGTCACCTCGTCCTTTGCCAGTTTCCGCTTATTCCGCAGCCCCTGCTTTGAGTTACAAATGTGAGCAACTGCACCGGTATCAAATACCCAGGAGCTACTACGGGCACTAGTAAGGTACACATCAATTACATGTATATCACATATACCTTTTGTTTTGCCGGCCTTCTTATCCGCTAAGTACTTAGTGCAGTTCCGCTTCCAGTGACCGCTTCCCTTACAATAAAAGCACTCAGTCTCGGGCTTGGGTCCATTCTTTGGCTTCTTCCCGGCAGCTTGCTTGCCGGGCGCGGCAACCTCCTTGCCGTCCTTCTTGAAGTTCTTTTTACCCTTGCCTTTCTTGAACTTAGTGGTTTTATTGACCATCAACACTTGATGTTCCTTCCTGACTTCTACCTCTGCTGATTTCAGCATAGCAAATACTTCAGGAATGGTCTTTTCCATCCCCTGCATATTGAAGTTCATCACAAAGCTCTTGTAGCTTGGTGGAAGCGACTGGAGGATTCTGTCAATGACCGCATCATCCGGGAGATTAACTCCCAGCTGAGTCAAGCGGTTATGCAACCCAGACATAGTGAGTATGTGCTCACTGACAGAACTGTTTTCCTCCATCTTACAGCTGAAGAATTTGTCGGAGACTTCATATCTCTCGACCCGGGCATGATCTTGGAAAACCATTTTCAGCTCTTCGAACATCTCATATGCTCCATGTCTCTCAAAACGCTTTTGGAGCCCCGGCTCTAGGCTGTAAAGCATGCCGCACTGAACGAGGGAGTAGTCATCGAAACGTGCTTGCCAAGCGTTCATAACATCTTGTTCTGCAGGGAGAACGGGTGCGTCACCAAGCGGTGGTTGTAGGACATAATCTTTCTTGGCAGCTATGAGGATGATCCTCAGGTTCCGGACCCAGTCCGTATAGTTGCTGCCATCGTCTTTCAGCTTGGTTTTCTCTAGGAACGCGTTGAAGTTGAGGACTACGTTGGCCATTTAATCTACAAGACATATTGTAAAATATTTAGACTAAGTTCATGATAATTAAGTTCAACTAATCAAATTATTAATGAACTCCCACTTAGATTAGACATCCCTCTAGTCATCTAAGTATTACATGATCCGAGTTAAACTAGACCGTGTCCGATCATCACGTGAGACGGACTAGTCAACATCGGTGAACATCTTCATGTTGATTGTATCTTCTATACGACTCATGCTCGACCTTTCGGTCTTCTGTGTTCCGAGGCCATGTCTGTACATGCTAGGCTCGTCAAGTCAACCTAAGTGTTTGCATGTGTAAATCTGTCTTACACCCGTTGTATGTGAACGTCTGAATAAAACACCCGATCATCACGTGGTGTTTTGAAAACAGTCAACTGTCGCAACGGTGCACAGATAGGGGGAACACTTCTTGAAATTAGTATGAGGGATCACCTTATTTACTACCGTCGTTCTAAGTAAACAAGATGCAAAACATGATAAACATCACATGCAATCAAATAATAAACGTGACATGATATGGCCAATATCACATAGCTCCTTTGATCTCCATCTTGGGGCTCCATGATCATCTTGTCACCGGCTTGACACCATGATCTCCATCATCATGATCTCCATCATCGTGTCTCCATGAAGTTGCTCGCCAACTATTACTTCTACTACTATGGCTAACGCGTTTAGCAATAAAGTAAAGTAATTTACATGGCGTTTCTTGATGACACGCAGGTCATATAAAAGAATAAAGACAACTCCTATGGCTCCTGCCGGTTGTCATACTCATCGACATGCAAGTCATGATTCCTATTACAATAGCATGAACATCTCATACATCACATATAGATCATTCATCATTCATCACAACTTTGGCCATATCATATCACAAACCACTTGCTGCAAAAACAAGTTAGACGTCCTCTAATTGTTGTTGCAAGTTTTTTACGTGGCTGAATTAGGGTTCTAGCAAGAACGTTTTCTTACCTACGTTAAAGCCACAACGTGATTTGTCAACTTCTATTTACCCTTCATAAGGACCCTGTTCATCGATTCCGCTCCAACTAAAGTAGGAGAGACAGACACCCGCCAGCCACCTTATGCAACTAGTGCATGTTAGTCGGTGGAACCGGTCTCACATAAGCGTACGTGTAAGGTTGGTCCGGGCCGCTTCATCCCACAATACCGCTGAAGCAAGAAAGGACTAGTAACGGCAAGAAAGTTGACAAATCTACGCCCACAACAAATTGTGTTCTACTCGCGCAAGAAGAACTACGCATAGACCTAGCTCATGATGCCACTGTTGGGGAACGTTGCAGAAAACAAAAATTTTCCTACTCGTTTCACCAAGATCATCTAGGAGTTCATCTAGCAACGAGTCATTGGATGCATCTACATACCTTTGTAGATCGCGAGCGGAAGCGTTCAAAAGAACGGTGATGATGTAGTCGTACTCGACGTGATCCAAATCACCGATGACCAGCGCCGAACGGACGGCACCTCCGCGTTCAACACACGTACGGAACAGCCACGTCTCCTCCTTCTTGATCCAGCAAGGGAGGGAGGAGAGGTTGAGGGAGATGGCACCAGCGGCAGCACGACGGCGTGGTGTTGATGGAGCTGCAGTACTCCGGCAGAGCTTCGCTAAGCACTATGGAGGTGGAGGAGGTGTTGGGGAGGGAGAAGGAGGCAACCAAAGGCCAAGGCGTTCAGGTATCAAGTCCCTCCTCTCCCCCACTATATATAGGAGGGCCAAAGGGGGGTGGCCGGCCCTAGGAGATCCAATCTCCTAGGGGGTGCGGCGGCCAAGGGGGGTTTCCCTCCCCCCCAAGGCACCTAGGAGGTGCCTTCCCCTCCTAGGACTCTTCCCCCTTCAAACCCTAGGCGCATGGGCCTATGTGGGGCTGGTGCCCTTGGCCCATTAGGCCAAGGCGCACCTCCTACAGCCCATGTGGCCCCCCCGGGACAGGTGGACCCACCCGGTGGACCCCCGGGACCCTTCCGGTGGTCCCGGTACAATACCGATAACCCCGAAACTTGTCCCGATGCCCGAAACAGGACTTCCCATATATAAATCTTTACCTCCGGACCATTCCAGAACTCCTTGACGTCCGGGATCTCATCCGGGACTCCGAACAATATTCGGGTTACTGCATATACATATCCCTACAACCCTAGCGTAACTGAACCTTAAGTGTGTAGACCCTACGGGTTCGGGAGACAAGCAGACATGACCGAGACGACTCTCCGGTCAATAACCAACATCGGGATCTGGATACCCATGTTGGCTCCCACATGCTCCACGATGATCTCATTGGATGAACCACGATGTCGAGGATTCTATCAACCCCGTACGCTATTCCCTTTGTCTATCGATATGTTACTTGCCCGAGATTCGATCGTCGGTATCCCAATACCTCGTTCAATCTCGTTACCGGCAAGTCACTTTACTCGTACCGTAATGCATGATCCCGTGACCAGACACTTGGTCACTCTGAGCTCATTATGATGATGCATTACCGAGTGGGCCCAGTGATACCTCTCCGTCATACGGAGTGACAAATCCCAGTCTTGATCCATGTCACCCAACACACACTTTTGGAGATACCCGTAGTCTACCTTTATAGTCACCCAGTTACGTTGTGACGTTTGGCATACCCAAAGCACTCTTACGGTATCCGGGAGTTACACGATCTCATGGTCTAAGGAAAAGATACTTGACATTGGAAAACTCTAGCAAATGAACTATACGATCTTGTGCTATGTTTAGGATTGGGTCTTGTCCATCACATCATTCTCCTAATGATGTGATCTCGTTATCATTGACATCCAGTGTCCATAGTCAGGAAACCATGACTATCTGTTGATCAACGAGCTAGTCAACTAGAGGCTCACTAGGGACATGTTGATGTCTGTTATTCACACATGTATTACGATTTCCGGATAACACAATTATAGCATGAATAAAGACAATTATCATGAACAAGGAAATATAATAATATGGCTTTTATTATTGCCTCTAGGGCATATTTCCAACATCCTCGTCATGTCCGTGATCATATCCGGGACTCCGAACAAACTTCGGTACATCAAAATATATAAACTCATAATGGAAAAGTCATCGTAACCTTAAGCGTGCGGACCCTACGGGTTCGAGAACAATGTAGACATGACCGAGACACGTCTCCGGTCAATAACCAATAGAGGAACCTGGATGCTCATATTGGCTCCTACATATTCTACGAAGATCTTTATCGGTCAGACCGCATAACAACATACGTTGTTACCTTTGTCATCGGTATGTTACTTGCCCGAGATTCGATCGTCAATATCTCAATACCTAGTTCAATCTCGTTACCGGCAAGTCTCTTTACTCGTTTCGTAATACATCATCTCGCAACTAACTCATTAGTTGCAATGCTTGCAAGGCTTATGTGATGTGCATTACAGAGAGGGCCCAGAGATACCTCTCCGACAATCGGAGTGACAAATCCTAATCTCGAAATACGCCAACCCAACATTTACCTTTGGAGACACCTGTAGAGCTCCTTTATAATCACCCAGTTACGTTGTGACGTTTGGTAGCACACAAAGTGTTCCTCCGATAAACGAGAGTTACATAATCTCATAGTCATAGGAACATGTATAAGTCATGAAGAAAGCTATAGCAACATACTAAACGACCGGGTGCTAAGCTAATGGAATGGGTCATGTCAATCACATCATTCTCCTAATGATGTGATCCCGTTAATCAAATGACAACACATGTCTATGGTTAGGAAACATAACCATCTTGGATTAACGAGCTAGTCAAGTAGAGGCACACTAGTGACGTTTAGTTTGTCTTTGTATTCACACAAGTATTATGTTTCTGGATAATACAATTCTAGCATGAATAATAAGCATTTATCATGATATAAGGAAATAAATAATAACTTTATTATTGCCTCTAGGGCATATTTCCTTCATTCCCAACTGTACGTGTGTTGAACGCGGAGGTGCCGTCCGTTCGGCGCTCGGTCATCGGTGATTTGGATCACGATGAGTACGACTCCATCAACCCTGTTCTCTTGAACGCTTCCGCTCGCGATCTACAAGGGTATGTAGATGCACTCCTTTCCTCTCGTTGCTAGAAGACTCCATAGATTGATCTTGGTGATGCGTAGGAAATTTTAAATTATGCTACATCCCCAATAGTGGTATCAGAACTAGGTCTATCCGTAGTTTCTATGCACGAGTAGAACACAAGTTGTTGTGGGCGTTGATTTTGTCAATTTACTTGCCGTTACTAGTCTTATCTTGATTCAGCGGCATCGTGGGATGAGTGGCCCGGACCGACCTTACACGTACGCTTACGTGAGATTGGTTCCACCGACTGACATGCACTAGTTGCATAAGGTGGCTAGCGGGTGTCTGTCTCTCCCACTTTACTCGGATCGGATTCGATGAAAAGGGTCCTTATGAAGGGTAAATAGAAATTGGCATATCACGTTGTGGTTTTTGCGTAGGTAAGAAACGTTCTTGCTAAGAAACCTATAGCAGCCACGTAAACTTTTTGCAACAACAATTAGAGGACGTCTAACTTGTTTTTGCAGCATGTGTCGTGTGATGTGATATGGCCAAAAGGATGTGATGAATGATATATGTGATGTATGAGATTGATCATGTTCTTGTAATAGGAATCACGACTTGCATGTTGATGAGTATGACAACCGGCAAGAGCCATAGGAGTTTTCTTAATTTATTTATGACATGCGTGTCAATATATAATGTCATGTAATTACTTTACTTTATTGCTAAACCGTTAGCCATAGTAGTAGAAGTAATACATGACGAGACAACTTCATGAAGACACGATGATGGAGATCATGATGATGGAGATCATGGTGTCATGCCGGTGACAACGATGATCATGGTGCCCCAAAGATGGAGATCATAAGGAGCAAAGTGATATTGGCCATATCATGTCACTATTTGATTGCATGTGATGTTTATCATGTTTTACATCTTATTTGCTTAGAACGACGGTAGCTTAAATAAGATGATCCCTCGTAATAATTTCAAGAAAGTGTTCCCCCTAACTGTGCACCATTGCGAAGGTTCGTTGTTCCGAAGCACCACATGATGATCGGGTGTGATAGATTCGAACGTTTCGAATACAACGGGTGTAAGCCAGATTTACACACGCAATAGACTTAGGTTGACTTGACGAGCCTAGCATGTACAGACATGGCCTCGGAACACGGAAGACCGAAAGGTCGAGCATGAGTCGTATAGAAGATACGATCAACATGAAGATGTTCACCGATGTTGACTAGTCCGTCTCACGTGATGATCGGACACGGCCTACTTGACTCGGATCATGTTTCACTTACATGACTAGAGGGATGTCTATCTGAGTGGGAGTTCATTGAATAATTTGATTAGATGAACTTAAATATCATGAACTTAGTCTAAAATCTTTACAATATGTCTTGTAGATCAAATGGCCCACGCTAATGTTGCCCTCAACTTCAACGCGTTCCTAGAGAAAACCAAGCTGAAAGATGATGGCAGCAACTATACGGACTGGGTCCGGAACCTGAGGATCATCCTCATAGCTGCCAAGAAAGATTATGTCCTAGAAGCACCGCTAGGTGACGCACCCATCCCAGAGAACCAAGACGTTATGAACGCTTGGCAGCAGCGTGCTGATGATTACTCCCTCGTTCAGTGCGGCATGCTTTATAGCTTAGAACCGGGGCTCCAAAAGCGTTTTGAGCAACACGGAGCATATGAGATGTTCGAAGAGCTGAAAATGGTTTTCCAAGCTCATGCCCGGGTCGAGAGATATGAAGTCTCCGACAAGTTTTTCAGTTGTAAGATGGAGGAAAATAGTTCTGTCAGTGAGCACATACTCAAAATGTCTGGGTTGCACAACCGCTTGACTCAGCTGGGAGTAAATCTCCCGGATGACGCGGTCATTGACAGAATCCTTCAGTCGCTTCCACCGAGCTACAAGAGCTTTGTGATGAACTTCAATATGCAGGGGATGGAAAAGATCATTCCTGAGGTATATTCAATGCTGAAATCAGCGGAGGTGGAGATCAAAAAGGAACATCAAGTGTTGATGGTGAATAAAACCACTAAGTTTAAGAAAGGCAAGGGTAAGAAGAACTTCATGAAGGACAGCAAGGGGGTTGCCGCGCCCGGTAAGCAAGCTGCCGGGAAGAAGCTAAAGAATGGACCCAAGCCCGAGATTGAGTGTTTTTATTGCAAGGGAAATGGTCACTGGAAGCGGAACTGTCCCAAATACTTAGCGGACAAGAAGACCGGCAACACTAAAGGTATATGTGATATACATGTAATTGATGTGTACCTTACCAGTACTCGTAGTAGCTCCTGGGTATTTGATACTGGTGCGGTTGCTCACATTTGTAACTCAAAGTAGGAGCTGCGGAATAAGCGGAGACTCGCGGAGGACGAGGTGACGATGCACATCGGGAATGGTTCCAAGGTCAATGTGATCGCCGTCGGCACGCTACCTCTACATTTACCTACGGGATTAGTTTTAAACCTCAATAATTGTTATTTAGTGCCAGCTTTGAGCATGAACATTGTATCAGGATCTCGTTTAATTTGAAATGGCTACTCATTTAAATCCGAGAATAATGGTTGTTCTATTTATATGAGAGATATGTTTTATGGTCATGCCCCGCTGGTGAATGGTTTATTCTTAATGAAACTCGAGCGTAATGTTACACATATTCATAGTGTGAATACCAAAAGATGTAAGGTTGATAATGATAGTCCCACATACTTGTGGCACTGCCGCCTTGGTCACATAGGTGTCAAACGCATGAAGAAGCTCCATGCAGATGGACTTTTGGAGTCTCTTGATTACGAATCATTTGACATGTGCGAACCATGCCTCATGGGTAAAATGACCAAGACTCCGTTCTCAGGAACAATGGAGCAAGCAACCAACTTATTGGAAATCATACATACTGATGTGTGCGGTCCAATGAGTGTTGAGGCTCGCCGTGGCTATCATTATGTTCTCACCCTCACTGATGACTTGAGTAGATATGGGTATGTCTACTAAATGAAACACAAGTCTGAGACCTTTGAAAAGTTTAAGGAATTTCAGAGTGAGGTTGAGAATCAACGTGACAGGAAAATCAAGTTCTTGCGGTCAGATCGTGGGGGAAAATACTTGAGTCACGAATTTGGCATGCACTTAAGGAAATGTGGAGTAGTTTCACAACTCACGCCGCCTGGAACACCTCAGCATAATGGTGTGTTCGAACGTCGTAATCACACTCTATTGGATATGGTGCGATCTATGATGTCTCTTACCGATCTACCGTTGTCATTTTGGGGCTATGCTTTAGAGACTGTCGCATTCACTTTAAATAGGGCTCCGTCGAAATCCATTGAGATGACATCGTATGAATTATGGTTTGGGAAGAAACCTAAGCTGTCATTTCTAAAAGTTTGGGGATGGGATGATTATGTCAAGAAACTTCAACCTGGAAAGCTCGAACCCAAGTCGGAAAAATGCGTCTTCATAGGATACCCTGAAGAAACTATTGGGTATACCTTCTACCTCAGATCCGAAGGCAAAATCTTTGTTGCCAAGAATGGATCCTTTCTAGAGAAAGAGTTTCTCTCGAAAGAAGTAAGTGGAAGGAAAGTAGAACTTGATGAAGTATTACCTCTTGAACCGGAAAGTGGCGCAACTCAGGAAAATGTTCCTGAGGTGCCTGCACCGACTAGAGAGGAAGTTAATGATGATGATCATGAAACTTCAGGTCAGGTTGCTACTGAACTTTGTAGGTCCACAAGGACACGTTCCGCACCAGAGTGGTACGGCAACCCTGTCTTGGAAATCATGTTGTTAGACAACGGTGAACCTTTGAACTATGAGGAAGCGATGGCGGGCCCAGATTCCAACAAATGGCTAGAAGCCATGAAATCCGAGATAGGATCCATGTATGAAAACGAAGTATGGACTTTGACTGACTTGCCCGATGATCAGCGGGCCATAGAAAATAAATGGATCTTTAAAAAGAAGACAGACGCAAATGGTAATGTGACCATCTACAAGGCTCGACTCATTGCTAAGGGTTATCGACAAGTTCAAGGGGTTGACTACGATGAGACTTTCTCACCCGTAGCAAAGCTGAAGTCCGTCCGAATCATGTTAGCAATTGCCGCATTCTATGATTATGAGATATGGCAAATGGACATCAAAATGGCATTCCTTAACGGCTTTCTTAAGGAAGAATTGTATATGATGCAGCCGGAAGGTTTTGTCGATCCTAAGAATGCTAAGCTCCAACGCTCAATCTATGGGCTGGTGCAAGCATCTCGGAGTTGGAACATTCGATTTGATGAGATGATCAAAGCGTTTGGGTTTACACAGACTTATGGAGAAGCCTGTGTTTACAAGAAAGTGAGTGGGAGCTCCGTAGCATTTCTCATATTATATGTGGATGACATACTGTTGATGGGAAATGATATAGAATTCTTGGAAAGCATAAAGGCCTACTTGAACAAGTGTTTTTCAATGAAGGACCTTGGAGAAGCTGCTTATATATTAGGCATCAAAATCTATATAGATAGATCGAGACGCCTCATTGGTCTTTCACAAAGTACGTACCTTGACAAGATATTGAAGAAGTTCAATATGGATCAGTCCAAGAAGGGTTCTTGCATGTATTGCAAGGTGTGCAATTGAGCACGGCTCAATGCCCGACCACATCAGAAGATAGAGAAAAGATGAGTGTCGTCCCCTATGCCTCGGCCATAGGGTCTATTATGTATGCCATGCTGTGTACTAGACCTGATGTAAACCTTACCCTAAGTTTGGTAGGAAGGTACCAAAGTAATCCCGGCATGGAACACTTGACAGCGGTCAAGAATATCCTGAAGTACCTGAAGAGGACTAAGGATATGTTTCTCGTTTATGGAGGTGACGAAGAGCTCATCATAAAGGGTTACGTCGATGCTAGCTTCGACACAGATCTGGATGACTCTAATTCACAAACCGGATACGTGTATATTTTCAATGGTGGGGCAGTAAGCTGGTGCAGTTGCAAGAAAAGCGTTGTGGCGGGATCTACATGTGAAGCGGAGTACATGGCAGCCTCGGAGGCGGCACAAGAAGCAATCTGGGTGAAGGAGTTCATTACCGACCTAGGAGTCATCCCCAATGCGTCGGGCCCGATGACTCTCTTCTATGACAACACTGGAGCTATTGCCCTTGTCAAGGAGCCCAGTTTTCACACGAAGACCAGGCATATCAAGCGTCGCTTCATCTCCATTCGTGAAAGTGTTCAAAATGGAGACATAGATATTTGTAAAGTACATACAGACCTGAATGTAGCAGATCCGTTGACTAAACCTCTCCCTAGAGCAAAACATGATCAGCACCAGAACTCTATGGGTGTTCGATTCATCACAATGTAACTAGACTATTGACTCTAGTGCAAGTGGGAGACTGTTGGAAATATGCCCTAGAGGAAATAATAAAATGGTTATTATTATATTTCCTTGTTCATGATAATTGTCTATTGTTCATGCTATAATTGTGTTATCCAGAAATCGTAATACATGTGTGAATACATAGACCACAACACGTCCCTAGTGAGCCTCTAGTTGACTAGCTCGTTGATCAAAAGATAGTCATGGTTTCCTGACTATGGACACTAGATGTCATTGATAACGGGATCACATCATTAGGAGAATGATGTGATGGACAAGACCCAATCCTAAGCATAGCACAAGATCGTGTAGTTCGTTTGCTAGAGCTTTTCCGAATGTCAAGTATCATTTCTTAGACCATGAGATTGTGCAACTCTCGGATATCGTAGGAGTGCTTTGGGTGTGCCAAACGTCACAACGTAACTGAGTGACTATAAAGGTGCACTACGGGTATCTCTGAAAGTGTCTATTGGGTTGGCACGAATCGAGACTGGGATTTGTCATTCCGTATGACGGAGAGGTATCTCTGGGCCCACTCGGTAATGCATCATCATAATGAGCTCAATGTGACCAAGTGGTTGATCACGGGATAATGCATTACGGTACGAGTAAAGTGGCTTGCTGGTAATGAGATTGAACGAGGTATTGGGATACCGACGATCGAGTCTCGGGCGAGTAACGTACCGATTGACAAAGGGAATTGTATACATGATTGATTGAATCCTCGACATCGTGGTTCATCCGATGAGATCATCGAGGAGCATGTGGGAGCCAACATGGGTATCCAGATCCCGCTGTTGGTTATTGATCGAAGAGTCGTCTCGGTCATGTCTGCGTGTCTCCCGAACCCGTAGGGTCTACACACTTAAGGTTCGGTGACGCTAGGGTTGTTGAGATATTAGTATGTGGTAACCCTAAAGTTTTTCGGAGTCCCGGATGAGATCCTGGACGTCACGAGGATTTCCGGAATGGTCCGGAGGTGAAGAATTGTATATAGGAAGTCCAGTTTCGGCCACCGGGAAAGTTTCGGGGGTCACCGGTATTGTACCGGGACCACCGGAAGGGTCCCAGGGGTCCACCGGGTGGGGCTACCTATCCCGGAGGGCCCCGCGGGCTGAAGTGGGAGGGGAACCAGCCCCTGATGGGCTGGTGCACCCCCCTTGGGCCTCCCCCTGCGCCTAGGGTTGGAAACCCTAGGGGTGGGGGCGCCCCACTTGACTTGGGGGGCAAGCCACCCTCCCTTGGCCGCCCCCCCATCTAGATGGGATCTAGAGGGGCCGGTGCCCCCCTGGACCCCTATATAAAGAGGGGGGAGGGAGGGCTGCGCACCCAAGCCCCTGGCGCCTCCCTCTTCCCCTCATAAGACCTCTCCCTCTCGTTAGAGCTTGGCGAAGCCCTGCCGAGATCCCGCTGCTTCCACCACCACGCCGTCGTGCTGCTGGATCTCCATCAACCTCCCCTTCCCCCTTGCTGGATCAAGAAGGAGGAGACGTCTTCCCAACCGTACGTGTGTTGAACGTGGAGGTGCCGTCCGTTCGGCGCTCGGTCATCGGTGATTTGGATCACGACGAGTACGACTCCATCAACCCCGTTCTCTTGAATGCTTCCGCTCGCGATCTACAAGGGTATGTAGATGCACTCCTTTCCTCTCGTTGCTAGAAGACTCCATAGATTGATCATGGTGATGCGTAGAAAATTTTAAATTATGCTACGTCCCCAACAGGGGGGTCATACGATGGCGGAGGGGTGGGGAGATGGGCTCCAAGATAGGCTTTTGGTGGGTGACTGGTCGACTTTTCAATAGATGGGGCAGGAGTGAAGTGGAAAAGGTTCAAGGTGGGCAACTGAGGTTGGCTTTTCGGGCGTGTGCCGACATGACTGTAGATAGGTGGACGTCCGATGAAGATGGTGTGTATGTGGGGGGAGGGGCTATAGCCGGAGACGCCTTTTGGGGTGGGTCCAATGTGTCAGAGTCCGATGTGGCTCACGCCTGGACTCCCCCTGATTTCCCCTCGAATTGGGGCCACGCTAGAAAATTCAAATGTTCGGACATGTCCTGATCAATTTGGTGATCTATGTTGAACGGCTCAAAGAGTCTGAACCGTCTGATTCGAACATTTGAGATTTATTCGAAGATCCTCACTGGACATGACCTTATTCGGCAAACCAGTATTTTGTCCTCTAACAAGTTGGGTCTACGTGCAATGCCATTTTTTCTCCTCAAATGCAGTTGACCTGAACCGACCCCTTGTTCCCCCTTATGGTGGGGCAACCTCTCCATGGCGGTCATTCATCGCGCTTTTACTTCCACATAGTTGGCGTGCTTTCCCTTTCCTCTCTCGTCTTCAGCTTGGTCGCATCATTGATGATTATGACCTGCATGAGAACGGTAGCCATGGAGGTTAGGTCTTCCCTCAAGCAACTCAAAAGGATCACAGTATCAAGTCGGTCGTCATAATAACCACCAATATGGTGATCTGGTCCCAAAATGGCACTCTAACAGAGTCGCCACATGCATCTTAATCTGACATAAGTTTTGGAGCTGATGCCATATCTAGCCCACGAGCCTCCATATTTGGAGGCTGTGGGTGTTGGTTTGGAGCACGGGAAAGGGAAGTTTCAATCCGACATGTTCCTCCCGTGGACATCCAAGTCAATGGTGCTCCATTCGTATGGTTACCACTTCCGCCGTGCCAATGGCGTAACTACTTATCCACCAGGAAGACCGCTAATTAATGACTACTGTCACGTTTCACACCGGTTTCCCAACCACACGCGACAACCCCCCTGGTTTCTCGCCAGAGTGTATCCATTCACGAATATATAAACCCCCACATAAGCATAACTCTGCTTTTCACTTCCCGAGAAGCATAACTTGTGCTTCACGTGGAACAACTGTTCGTTTTCATTTTTCGAGAAGTACATTTTTTATTCACGCGGGAAGAACAATTTTTTTCGCATGATACACAGCTGTGTTCTTCAATTTTGGGATGCATAGTTTCTTTCACATGGTTTTATGAAAAAAGAAAAACTAAAAGAAAATAGATAGAAAAGCATTTTTGAATTTTTGAAAACCCCACCATTTTGAAAAACATTTTGAAAACCCCACCATTTTCTTGAATTTATGAAAATAGAAAAACTAAAAAAATAGATAGAAAAGCATTTTTGAATTTTTAAACAGGGTAACTCATTCTTAAAAAAAGGAATTTGAACAAAAAGTCCAGTGCTAATGTATAGCACGTGCCAACCCGGGGGATGCAATTGCGCTATTTTTCTTACGACTGTGTCCAACCCCAACGTCAACCATACCTGCTTCGATCTGGTTTCCCGACGAATTTGCTCCTGAATTGCCGTGTGTGCATGCCCTGTTCTAGCATACTTTCATTTGTACGAGAGGAGTAGCGAGATGTCGTGCTAAACACACAACAAATTCAAACATTAACAAGAAAAGAGTGGCGGAAAGATCAGGAGTAGTGTATGCATTATTATAAAGTACTAGCAAAATGCCCGTGCGTTGCCACGGGCCTTTTAACTTGTTTTAATCCGATTGCACCTATAAATATAATGCATATCTTATCTCGTTCCCCACTCTGTCTACCACCCTCCATCTCTATCCCTACCTTTCTATTTCCCACCCTCGCTACCTCTTTCTTTCTAGACCCCTCTGTGTCTCCATGACACAATCCCCTAATGATGAAAAAGCCCCTGCTTTATATTATAAAGCAACAATCACTGCATACATCCGATAAGACCGATACAAACACACGACACCACCGCACTCAACACACATCCAAAGCAAGATACAAAGGTGCCGACAAACCACCCCAACGACTACCAAGCATACTACGAATGAGCAAAAAAGAACCGCTTCTAGCCGACGGACCACCGCATGAGTGATCCACCAAAGAGAGGTGAGACGGCCAACGCCGTAGCGGGGACTCCAAAACGGTGCCTCCAAGAAGGGCAGGACCACTGATAGCCGCCATCATCTCATCTCGTGGATCAAGTTTTCACTCGGAGCAACACAAAGGGAGTGAGAGCACCACGACGGACCCTGCAAGGGGGAAACAACGTCTGCGGACGCCACCGCCGACGGCTAGTACAAAGATTGGGCAAGTGATGTACCCCGGTGCTCCGACCCCCTCCATGCCGCCCGAGCGGCCTTGTCTGCTCTCCCGCTCCTGAGCCGCGCAAATCCGCCCAAGATCAACGCGCCTCCCACTGCCAGGGCCGCCACCTTGTACCCAGACCACCCTGAGAACATCAAAGGGGGTGGCTTTCAATAGCTCCTCCAAATCCAACCACCGCCAGAACCGACAACGACCGTCCAACCTCAAGCATCGCCAGAAAGAACCAGGCTGGGGAAAAGGGGAAGGGGAAGGACCGGCACACGACCACGACCGACACCCCCTACGCCAGCGACAGGCGACTCAACAACAGCAGAGCCCCGATCCCTCCTACCGACTTCCCCCTCCCCCCGAAGCACCCCTGCTTCGCCCCACCACGGCTACTGGCACGGACTGGCGAGAGGCCACCAGCAGCCACATCTCCGCCGAAGAGGAGGATAGATCCACCGCCACCACCTCCACCAAAGATGGGCACAAGAGAAGCCCGCCTGCGCCGCACGCTGTCGTCCAGAAGCCGGGGAGGAAGGCCCGACCGGACTCCAGGATGCGCACGCACCTCCACCACCTCAGCCATGCCACCAACACTGCCCGACGTCCACGACCCCTGTTGGCCTCAGCCCTCGCCGCCGGACGGGCTGCCAGTGCCAGATCTGGCTGGATCAGACCAGATCCATGTTGCACGATTTGCCCGAAGGACGAAGCCCCGCCTCCACCGCACAGCCACCACGACACCGATATAGCATCGTCTGGGAGTCTCAGTTGTGAGACTGGGCAAGACTGTATCACAATCCCCTAATTACTGCCATGAAAGAAAAACAAAAAATCAGCATGCAATCCCCTAATGCCCTCGATTTGATTTGATTGAAGCATGGAATCCAAAGAGAAGCGCACTGCAGATAGGAAAGAAATAGAGCAAACAATTACCGGCGACATTACAGTAGAAGAAAACGGAGATATAAATGCCCGTGCCTTGCTACGGGTGAATGCTTGTAAATAAATCAAACAATAAATTATTTCGAAAAAATCAAGCAAGTGATTAAGCAACAATACTTGATTCGGACTTATACTTCACATCACAACACCATCATCTTCTCCATTGTAATCAGTCACATCCAATGTTCATATGTAACATGGATATGCATGAAAAAGAAGGTGATTTTGCAAACTTATCAATTACTCATGGCTTGCTCTCTTAATTTGTGGTGAGACTACTCCACCAGAAATCGAGATTAACAATGACCCCAATGATCATCCTCAATGAGTTTGCCATCTTCCTTGACAACGAGCTTCCGAAGCATGCACTTTAAAAACGATAGTGAACGTGAGCCTTGATAATAGGGAACAAATACAACACGATCCACTCTAGCCATGGGACCCAACTAAGCTTTCTTTCCATGCCAGCTCCCTTGGTATTTCCCTCCTATCTCTCAGCTCCGACACCTCTGTCCCTCATTCCTTCTTTCTCCTTCCCTTCTCGCATGTCCACCACTCCTGCAGCTCCGCTGCCGCAGTTAGTTCCCCAACCTGTCTGGAACTTGATTGGTGGACAAATCTGGTGGATTGGACATAAAAACATACACATTGATTTTATCCCATATTTGAAAATTAAGAAAATAAAGTACATTCAATCGACATGATTTGATGTTACAACTGTACGCAATACCTACGCAAATGCCTAACATGAATACATGTCACTGTTCAAATGCAAACCAAAAAACCACAACATAGCATCATGCTCCCAGACAACAAGTAAGTTTGTGTTATCTTCATATATGTTCGCACCAACCATAGAATAAAAAGAAAACTGGAAATAATGCACAAACTAACAAAA
>NC_041384.1:742538293-742539329 GCF_002162155.2 Triticum dicoccoides
GCAGGAACCCTAGCGTGTGCGAGGGTACCGAGGAGAGGATGCTTGCGCGAGGAGAGGGAGGGGAGTGGTTCGTGCGTGGGGTGGTTTTTTTTGGCTGCATGAGTGGGCGGGGGCAGCGGAGACGAAAAAACCGACGAAAAAAAAACCATGGAGCAGGGGGGAAGCGCTGGGACGTGGGAGGTGGTCGGAGGGGCGTGTGCCGGACTCGATCGCGGGGTTTTCCTTATTTTTTCGCGGCTGAGGGGATGGTTAGAGGAAATACCAAAGAAGTACCAAAAAGACTGGGTGAGGTGGGACGAAAATAAAACCCGGAACGCGACCTACCAACTTAGACATTAGGAGTAGAGATTATGGAATTAACTTTCCTTTTAATTTTGTAAATCAACATTCACAATACCAAATTAATATTATTAGATGCATCATGGAATTAGCTTTCCTATTACATAATTTTAATTTTCTATATGTTGATATCTTTTAAATATAAATTTCGTTACATTTTATCAAATTTGACTTATGGGTGGCATAAAAAAGAACGTAGGGAGTAGTTTTACAAGTTTATTTATTATTACAAACCGTCTTAAGTCGATCGATGGTGTCTATTTGAGTGTTTTTTTGGCGTACATCTAAAAAATTCCTATACAATCGGTCCAAAAAATCCTATACAGTCAGTCAATCGACCACAGGGACCAGATATGTTTTTTTTCTTTCACTTTTCGGTATGTTCGTGACTACACCTTTGGAACATGTGTTTGGTATTATATAAATCTGGTCGGTGCATTATTACAAAAAGGGACAAAATTCTGTTTCAATAAATGATAGGTTATTCGGATCATGAATATTGCAAGCATAATACTTTGAAACAAGAAGAAAAAGAACCGATGGGACACTTGAACTGTCAAAAACGTCTTACATCTAAAAACGGAGGGTGTAGTAATTCGGAGCAAGTTAAGGTAAACATCGATAAAACCAAACACAGCAGCACGAACTTACAAGCAATGACCGAGGCTGGATTCACCATTTCTTCACACCTTCGTGC
>NC_041384.1:742539339-742540575 GCF_002162155.2 Triticum dicoccoides
CATGCGAAAATCAGTAACTGGAACCTGCCAACTTTTTTCAAGAAAATCAATATGACCAAGCATGACACACACACACACATGCTCAATGCCTCCTATGCAGAATTATAAACAAAAGATTGATTACAAAGATCAGTAATTTGAAGTTCATTAAGTATGATGCCGAAATCATGAGGCGCGAATGCTTCTGTGTTCTCCCTGAAATTTTCAGATACAAAGAAAAATTATGTTGCCGTACAACAAAGTTAGCCAAAATTGTAAGATATCGCTCCTCCTCCATCGACTTTTTCTATAACAAAACACCGAAATACAAACCAAAATTAGGAGAAACAAAACCAGAACCGAACAATGGGGTTAAGATCGTTGGTCCTGTCGATAGTCTCCTAAAGTTCTCCGTCTGAAATCTGAACCCAATGTCCGCTGCAAACAAAACCACATAAATCACACTTCAGTTAGAGCCAAATGTCCGCAGCAGTACTACTCTAGGAGAAACACAGGAGTGAGAGGGGATATATGTCAAGCGCGTAGGCATGGGCATACTTCACGTTGGGTACTAGACGGAGACCCTATCCGCGGCGTCGATGAAGTCCAACGTGACGAGGAATTTCGTCCCCTCCTTGCGGACCTTGAGCCACTCATCACGCGTCACCATCTTCTACAAATACACGATGGAGGTCGGGGCAGGAGTTGACTGACACCGCGATGATGGCTGCGACGGTCGTGAGAGGGAGGGATGTGTGGGGGAGGGGCAGAATTGAGGCGTCGGCGGTAGAGAAAACCAGGGACGGCCGGACCAGAGGGCCTAGCCGCCGACATGGAACACACAAGGAAGAAGCGACGAAGATTGCGTGCGCATTAGGTTTTGGGTGAGGGCAGATACGGGAACGACAACGGCGAGGCCGGAGACGATGAACGCCCATGCGATCTGGAGAGACGGCTGCAACCATCCCGACGGCGACGGCGGCGATCCGGACGGCGGCGATCTGAGGCGACAAGATGTTGGCGGCGATTCCAACGGCGACGGCGGCGATCCGAATGATGGCGAAGGCAGCGATCCGGGGCGGTGACGGCGGCGATCCGAAGGACGCTGGACTGGTCGACAAGCTCCCGTGTGGCGGCGGCGCAGGAACCCTAGCGTGTGCGAGGGTACCGAGGAGAGGATGCTTGCGCGAGGAGAGGGAGGGGAGTGGTTCGTGCGTGGGGTGGTTTTTTTTGGCTGCATGAGTGGGCGGGGGCAGC
>NC_041384.1:742540780-742542279 GCF_002162155.2 Triticum dicoccoides
TACCAAAGAAGTACCAAAAAGACTGGGTGAGGTGGGACGAAAATAAAACCCGGAACGCGACCTACCAACTTAGACATTAGGAGTAGAGATTATGGAATTAACTTTCCTTTTAATTTTGTAAATCAACATTCACAATACCAAATTAATATTATTAGATGCATCATGGAATTAGCTTTCCTATTACATAATTTTAATTTTCTATATGTTGATATCTTTTAAATATAAATTTCGTTACATTTTATCAAATTTGACTTATGGGTGGCATAAAAAAGAACGTAGGGAGTAGTTTTACAAGTTTATTTATTATTACAAACCGTCTTAAGTCGATCGATGGTGTCTATTTGAGTGTTTTTTTGGCGTACATCTAAAAAATTCCTATACAATCGGTCCAAAAAATCCTATACAGTCAGTCAATCGACCACAGGGACCAGATATGTTTTTTTTCTTTCACTTTTCGGTATGTTCGTGACTACACCTTTGGAACATGTGTTTGGTATTATATAAATCTGGTCGGTGCATTATTACAAAAAGGGACAAAATTCTGTTTCAATAAATGATAGGTTATTCGGATCATGAATATTGCAAGCATAATACTTTGAAACAAGAAGAAAAAGAACCGATGGGACACTTGAACTGTCAAAAACGTCTTACATCTAAAAACGGAGGGTGTAGTAATTCGGAGCAAGTTAAGGTAAACATCGATAAAACCAAACACAGCAGCACGAACTTACAAGCAATGACCGAGGCTGGATTCACCATTTCTTCACACCTTCGTGCGCATCAAACTTGTACACGTTACACATTCTCTCACGTTACATACTCACTACTTGTACTCGGTACATAATACTCTCTCCTTTCTAAAATATAAGACGCAATTGACTTTTTACGGTCTTTGATGTACGACTTTGACCACTTATATATATCAACCCGTGGTATCTCCTCGTCGCCATCGGGGGAATTCTTGTTCGAGCCCGGGTGAAGCATTTTGATCACCCTTGCGACGAACAACCCGGGCGTGTTGACGACGCTGCAATTGAGGCGGATCTCCCCCTGTGTGCCAGTCTTGGGCTCGATCTTGCCCATCTTGATCATGGCGGCAATGAATTTCTCCTTCCAGAGTGTCTCATCGGCGGCGAACGCACCGACGGAGGCCTTCGGCATGGCGTTGTAGACAAGCTGGTCGTCGGAGAAGTGCAGGCCAAGGTTTTTTGAAATAAAACCAATACATCGTTTATGAGAAACATTACAATTTCACTAATAGGCTTCTCAAACCAATCCGAAGTCAAAAAAATCTAGCTAATCTAGCAAGTTCATGTGCTACTTTATTTGCCTCTCTATTGCAATGTTCGAGTTTAGTCACGATAAAATCACAAGTATAGTGATAGCAGTCATCAAACATTGCCGCCGCCGATCCCGCTGACTGTCCTCCGTCCTGCATGGTCTCAATCACCTCCAGATTGTCAGAGTTGATGATTAGGCTATTACATCCCGCCCTTTGC
>NC_041384.1:742542289-742554415 GCF_002162155.2 Triticum dicoccoides
TCGTCACGTTGGTCACTTGGATCATGTTCGTCGGGCACAACGCCTCCAATAGTGATTGGTACGTCGGGCTGATGGTATCGCTCGCCAGCCTCTCGCGGTTCTTGATGATGGAGTCATAGTGGGAGCGGCCCAAGGTGTGGGCGCCAGATAGTATCACCATCTCCTCGGCAGTCAGGGTCTTGTCCTTGAAACCCTATACAAGCCCATCCGTTGTCAAGTTTGGACTAGGGAGGCCAAACGCACTATCCTCAGTCGAGATGTTCCTGTGGCGGCAGCCCGCGGGGACCTAGTAGAATGCATTGCCACCGGTGAGGCTGACGCTGTCCCGGGCGGCGAAGGTCAGGATGTTGACGCATGACACGGTGCGCGGGCAACTCCGTTCTAATGCTGCCCTGGCCAAGTCGACAACCTCAAAGACATGGAGGCTCGGGTTGTTCGGTGGTGCCTCGAGCTTCTGAAAAATTACTCCTATAGCGTGTCGGTAATGTGAAGCTGGCGGCGCTCATGGTCGATCGTACGGGTGCTCTACACGGACGCGAACACAACCGTGCTCTCGTTGACGACATCCGAGTTCATGAGGAGCTTCGCTACAACTGCATAATCAGAGCAATCCGCCTGCAGTTGAGACACCGTAGCGTTGAGCTCCTACAAGAGCGTCTGACTGAAATGCTCCTCCATATGTTGCATGGTGAAGATGTCGTCCCGACGCCACACTCGACATCAACGATCATCATCTCCTCCACGACGGGTGCCTCCTCCTCCCGCGACCTCCACCATGGCCATGGGATCGCCTTCCTCCTCATCCTCCATCTCTTCCTCCTCCAAGATCTACTCTAGAGAGCTCGAAGGTTGGCACACCTCACCACACTAGAGGCCGGCCCAGCCTAGCCGGACACCACCCCTAGCCCGCGCCGTCGCGGCCCGCGACCCCTGTCGCCGGGATCTGACGAGGAAGCCCCGAAGCAGCCAGCCACACCTCGTCCGTCCCACGCCCAAGCCCGCGCCTCCAGAACCACGCAGCCGCCGCCGCTCCGCCGCACGGCCGCACCACCGGCACGCCGCCCGGGTCGTCGCCGCTCCGTCCCACGCGAACGACGCGCTCCTCACCACGGCCCTGCGTCCTGCGCCGTCGGAAGCCATGGGAGAAGGGGAAGAAGGCCCCGCCGCCACCCACGCCAGTCGGGCTTCGCCCGGTGGCGCACTCCGGTGGTGGCAGGGGGGAGGGAGGGCTGGGGGTTGCTGGCCAGCGGCGGCTAGGGTTCGCCCTGCCGCCCGCGAGAGCGGCACGGGCGAGGTCTCTCTCTCCTCTTCTTACCTGTCCCGTGTGGTACCTATTGAATTGTTATTGTATATGTTAATATTTTTGTCTATAAATTTAATCAATGTTTACAAAGCTTGACTTTGTTCAAAGCTAATACGCAGAGTAAATAAAAACAAAAAATATATTAAAGAAGAGGTACATATGTGTCGACCATACGCACATGCTACATACTCCGGGGTCATGCATGCTAAGAGCATCTCCAGCCGTGCCCCCAACAGGCCTCCACAGGCCACTTTTTCGGCGCCGGCGCCGAAAAAACTGCCCAGTCGCGCCCCCAGGACGCCGAAAATCGCCGGTTCGGCCCTTTTTTCCGCTCATGCGGGAAGAACAATTTTTTTCGCATGATACACAGCTGTGTTCTTCAATTTTGGGATGCATAGTTTCTTTCACATGGTGTGCTTCATGCAATTAAAACTAAAAAAATCATTTTCCCTAGAAAAACATAGGAAAAATTAAGTGATATCCAAAACCCCAAAAAACAGTGGAAAAAAAATCCTTGGCCAAACCGTGCAGGAAAAAAATTGGGTTTCCTAATGCCCCCAACACGCGATACGTGGCGATTGAAGCGCTCGCGCGCGTCCGCTAGGAAGCCCCCGAGGGGGTATCCGTGGACTAGTTAGTCCCTGTTTTGGCAACCAAGCAAATATTAGCCAAAATATTGGCATTCAACCGAAGCAAGGCCATATTTATTGGGAGCTCCTATATGATGCTCATTGTGCAAACATTAGTCGGCCTTCCGCACAAGGAGAGCCCCGATTGAGCCGACCCATATAGCTACTATGGCGATTAGTTTTTTTAATCCGGCTTTAAAAAGCATGGATTTTTTATAAAAAGTCCATACATTTTTTTGAAACCGCATAGTAAAAATTTGGAACATTTGTGAATTTTTTTTTAAATTTGGGAACATTTGTTTTAAAAATACTATTTTTGAATTATCGAACATTTTTGAAAATGGGAACAATTTTCGGAATTCCAAAGAAAATTTGGAAGCATGAATTTTTTTGAAATTCCTATTTTCTTGAATCTGCGAACAAATTTTGTAAACAGGAACATTTTTTGTAACTCCGAACAAAACTTGAAAACAAAAACATTTTGAAAACCCCAACATTTTCTTGAACTTATGAAAATAGAAAAACTAAAATAAAATAGATAGAAAATCATTTTTGAATTTTTAAACAGGGTAGCTCGTCCTTAAAAATGGAATTTGAACAAAAAGCCCAGTGCTAATGTATAGCACGTGCCAACCCGGGGGATGCAATTGAGCTATTTTTTCTTACGATTGTGCCCTCATAGGGGATCTTTTCACTGCATTTATTTTGGTCCGTGCGCACTTATCGGTGCTGGGTCACGGATGGTCTCGGAGGCCATCTTTTCGTCCGTGTGCACTTTTCGGTGCTGGGTCACGGGTTGGGCTCAGCGGCCTCTTTTATTTGTGCGCTTTGGCATCTTTCGCAGCTGACAGCCGTGCATGATCCCCGTGTTGGCGATGCACTAGGCAGAATTCGGCCTAATAAACTGATCACATATTGATTAAACTTCCGGTACGGTACTATTCGCCCGGTGGATTTCTCGTCGCGCAAATGGGCCGGCCCATTTACTTCGTCCCTGTGCGTTGCCTCCTCTCCTTCCCGAGCCCCGACGACGCCTTCGGCCTTCTCACTCGCCGCCGGTGCCGCCACCGGGGTTGGCGCCGCCGGCCACTCCTATGCTCCCTCCAGTCTCGGAGTCCACTGACTCTGCTCATCCCCTCACTGGATTCGGCGCCTCCCTGAAACACGACCTCCGCCATGTGTTCGCCGCCTCCCCCGAAATCCTATCCCAGCCGCGCCCGAGCTCTGGTGGCCGTGACGGCGTCGCGTGCGCCCGCGGCGGCTCTCTCGTCGCCGGGACCTAGGGTTCGGGCATCCGTGCTTGGTGCCCCGCGTCTCGAGGTCCCCGTCCTTCAGTAGGACGCCGGAGCTGGCCTCCGTCGTGAGGCATGCTTCGATCTGGTTTTCCCGACGTTTTGTGGCGAATTTGCTCCTGAATTATCAGGTGTGCATGCCATGTTCTAGCATTCTTTGCTCATTTGTAAGAGATGAGTAGCGGGATGTCGTGCTAAACACACAACAAATATACTTGAACATTAACAAGAAAAGAACGGCGGAGAGATATTAGGATTTAGGAGTAGGGAATGTGGTTGTTCAGTGTGCAAGTGTCACGTCGATGTTCGTAGTCACTGCCATAAACAACGAACCCGCATGATCAACCAGGTTCCTGTAGAACTATGCGGAGAATCTGGTAGTATTGCATACCTGGTCAATTTTAATGCTCCTGTGTTTAGTACTCTCTTTCTAGGCATTGCTCTTAATTTTGAATAATGTGTTAGTGACGCCGAAAGTACTATAATCTAGAGACTAGAGATGAATTAATTTTGTTAATATTGTACTTGCTCTCGTAAACACCCTAGCTCTGTGAATTGGTCATTTCATTAGGTTCTGATTTCATAACTGTATAAAGTACATCTTTTTATTTTTTTTGTTAATTCCGCAGTTTATGCCCAAGCTGTCTAGTTGGAGAGGAGAAACGGGAATATAAACCAATTATGTAATGATACTATCTCCATTATTATCCTTAAAGGCCAGTTTTCTACGCAACTCAGGGAAAACTCATGGGTCCCCATCCTCTGTTTTTGTTTATCAATCATAGTTAGAAACCTCATGACAAACATAGCATTGAAACTATCCTGCAGATCTCGTGTCAGAGAATGAAACTACTCGGTATATCTTTATTTATGTAGTTTCTCCATTCTCGTCTAGATTTTGTAGTCTTCCTTTCAAATATGTGTTAATGACGTGGGTAAGAGTGAACTAACTCAGCTGTATATTCTACCATCTCAGATGCATTAGAACCCCTTAATTCTGGATTCAGAAAACCATCCAAGTCATGATGGAGTATTGGCCGCTTGAGCTTATTTCGCAAGATTACTTTGTAGAAAAGTTTCCTCCTATATCTACTGATTTTAAGTAGGTAAACTGAGCTTCCATTTTCTGTATTTGATCGCACAAGTACTTTACAGAAGACTGGAAATTTCTGTGGTTGAGTTCTCTGCAAGATGACATGCGTTTCTGCATTTCTTTGCTGCATGTGTTTCCTAGTGGACTTTAAACCAATAGTATTTTCTGAACCAGTTTGTGTTATACGCCATGAATCACATGTTTCCTAATTGATTTAGTTGATGTTTACACATATTTCTTCAGCTTGCTTTCAAAATAAGTAGTGCAAGTAAGCAACGAAAAGGGCTACTAACTGAGTTTACCAGGTTTCCTGTTCTATCTGTGATATGCTATTACACAAGATTAAATGTGCAATGCTAGGGCTATCTGTTTAGATCTTATAAATTTTACATTCTGCTATGAGCAATGCTTATCAAATACTTTCTCTTTTTCATATAATCTTATGTGAGCAATGCATATTCCTTGTGTTCTAATATATATATATCTGAACTTGTTGTTTTATGTGCAGTAAGAGGAGGTTACAGGTCTTAAAATAATGATACAATTAGTTAGAATTTGACTCTACATGCACCGGCTAGAATGGAATAGCAAATGAAGCAACTGTTCTCCTGTTTTGCCATCATGATGAAATGCAATGAACATTTCCAGGTTGCTTATCCATGTGTTGTACATATATAATGAAACTAGTAAGCAAAAAGGATAATGTTTGTTCTCTGATTATGATAATTCTGACATGACTAAGGCTCTTATTATTTGGCTACAGAGATCTGGTTAGGACTATCCTAAAGAACTATTTCTGTTGGTCGAAGATGCTTAAAAATGACGAGTTGATATATGATGTTGCTTCAGTTGATAGCTGTGCAAATATGGAAGTTATATACGACGCTGTTTTGCTTGATAGCTGTGCAAATATCCATGTCGAAATCAGTTTCAATGGGAACCGATGGCTTTGTAATCGGTTCAAAAAAACGGCTATAGGAGTTCAGACCCGATGCTGATGCTGTTTCTGTAGTAGTGAACAAATATATATTTGTTGTAACACCGTGAACTTCTTTTTCCTTACTTGTAATGTTATTACAGCGTAGACTGTTCTAAATCTTCTTTTCCAGAGGAAAATATAGTTTGAAGCATGGGTTGGGGGAACTGCTAATGCATTTATCTGTTTTAATTAGTTAGCTATACTTACTATATCTTTTGTGTTTTTTAGGTAACCATCATCTACGTTCTTGATCATTGATCAATAAGCATTCATTTGCAGAATGAAAAACTACCCGACATGCTTGATCTATGGTGGAGCGCAGATGATCTAGAGCACCTATATGAAGCGTAGTGAAAAATATCGGAAGAGGTTGTTTTATGCCCTGTTTTGTTGTGGAATGGTATTGCTTTTAGTAGGCAGTTGGAAACCACTTGTTTAGACAAACCACAAACCAGAAACCAGATGAGAGGAAAACATTCTTTTCGTCTGTTGTTCACACGAGTACCCAAGAAATTTATTGTATCAAGTAGTAGTATTGTCTCTTGCCAAAAAAAAGGTAGTCGACTCTGTGACCTTGTTGCCCATAAGGTTTTTTTTTTGCTGCTTGGAAGGTTTCATAAATTGTGACCTTTGTGGAGTGCCCTGCCTCAGTGATAATTTCGGTTTCATTGTGTCAAATAGACTTGCTATGAAGTTAACCTTCGTTGTAATTATGAGCACGTGAGAAAGTATTCATTCCCAGCTTGGTTCTTTTGCAAGAATTCTTGGTATTGTTTTCAGCTTCTGGTTTCCTCTGAATCCTAGAGAGATAAAATATGTTTCCTGTTTTCTTTACCCGATCACATTTTAAAATCTCAGCTAGGTAATCTGATTGGAATTTCAGCAACTACATGATCAATTTGTGTTGCGGTTATCCTATTTCCAGTTGTCTTATGTTTTAAAGTGGGTGTCATCTGTTGAGCTGCACGGTATTTTTTTCTGTAATATTATTATTGATTTTGGTCCCCTGCCTTACGCTGAAATCCTTTCAATATCCTTAGCTTCCATGCCCCGACCACACTGCAGTCCGTAATGTACATGAAGGGGAGGAGGAGGTGCATCGACAATAGTTTGAATCAGCTCGGGCAGCCGCCATAGTTGGTGATGCTGTGGAGTGGAGGAACTATGGCAGATGGCACTTCCCCTATACTGTTGTGAACTGCAGTAGACTGATGGCACCGTGGTTCACCTTCCATATATGTCTGGAATTTGCCAGGCAAGTAACTCATTATTCTTAAATCCCTGCTCCATTCTCAAGTCCAAATTCAATTAAAGCAAATAAATCGGACTAATCTTTAATGCTGATCAAGAAAAATGTGCATTGTAGAGATGTCCGTCTACCAGGACTGCTTCATGACCAGACTGCATCATAAGGGTTAGAGAAGAACCGGCAGGGGTGGTCTGCATCATCTCTAGTGGTAGCATGCAAGCCTTGATCTAGGTGCTAGCCAACATAATTTGTTCATGTTTTGTATGGATAAGATTGGAGCTCTTCTATTGCTTCTTCTTAATACAGGCTAAATCACTGATTATCTTCATGGTATGTCTAATCATGCATTCTGTCTTCCGGCATTAAGCAAAGTTATTAGGCCTAGGCTTCGCACATTGAATTGATAATCTCTCTGAGTTTCTAGCTCTTTGAATTTCTATTCATGTTCCCGCACGAGTATATAATCATATTCATAAATATGGGTATTCACTGTGCTTAAGGATAGGGGGAAAACCAAGTGTATTTTTCAGAGGAGTGTTTATGAGATTTGAGTTGCTGCATGATTTCTCTGTATAAGTTTATATGCTCCTATTTGTGTTTTGTACCGATTCTTCCATTATTTTCTTAATAGGATCTGGCTAACTAAAGTTTGCTATTGAAAGCCCACCTGACATTGGTAGGCAATCCTCTTGAATGGAATGTTTAATCGAGGATTGAATTGACCACAAACTACTATAGCAGATGCAAGGCATCAATCAGCTCAGAAGAAATGTCAAATGAACTTAATTAGTTTCTCATTGATGTCACTAGCAGTAATGAGTTTGTGCGATTTCTGACCTGCAGGCTGTAACATGAGTAAAAGCTAACCAATATATTATTGCCTACTCCCTTCGTAAAGAAATATAAGAGCATTTAGATCACTACATTAGTGATCTAAACACTCTTATATTTATTGAGTATCTGGTTGTATATGTTACTCTTGTTTTTATTTACTCTGCATATTAGAGTTAACTGAAGTTAAACTTCTTAAAGTTTTACCAATTTTATATAACCAAATATAAATAGATTTCATAACAAATTT
Organism: Triticum dicoccoides; assembly: GCF_002162155.2. Classification (NCBI taxonomy): domain Eukaryota; kingdom Viridiplantae; phylum Streptophyta; class Magnoliopsida; order Poales; family Poaceae; genus Triticum; species Triticum dicoccoides. The sequence goes on from NC_041384.1 coordinate 742,549,916, forward strand.
ATATGATGTGAAAGTACACTCAACACATTGGTATGAATCTAATGGTGGTGAATTGTTATGAATCGGTATTTTGAAAAAATCAAAAAGCATATTTAAAAGTTGCAAAAAAATCTGAAAAAAATAGCATGAAAACTTATATGTATTCCGCAAGAACGTGTTAAATTTCGTCGAAAAATGTTGTGATTTGTAGGCTGTACAAAAATAACAAATTTCTGGCCCAATAACTAAAATAAATGGCCCATTAAAAATGTGTATTTGTCTTTTTCCTGTACGCCACATGTAAACGTATAATACTGTGAAATTTTGCAAATACATAGTATATATGAGCATGTGTGTTCAAAATATAAATTTGGAATTTTTCGCGCTCAAAAAAATAAAAATTGAAAACGAGCTCACTGGAGCTCGGCCTCCGTTGGCATTTTCCGCAGCCTGCAGCTGCTTCTGATCCTATGCGACACGTACCTCGACGAAGCAGTCGTGGAAGTGGGGCCGGATAAGCCCGGCGGCGACGCCGGGGTCGGTCGCGAAGGCCGCTGTGACGGTGCACCGGATGATGGCCTCGGCGTTGGGGCAGGTGGTGCCTGCAGCTGCCCCTGCGCGCGGCTCGCCGTCAGGCACATCACGGCGGTGACCAGCGCCGCCGCCATGCTGCTGCTCCTGCTCGCCATGGTCGTACGTCCTGGCTGGCCAGGCTTTAGCAGTGGAGTATTTATAGAGCGAGCCAGCCAGGGGTTCGAGTGTTGATCGATTGCATTTGTTTGACAAGTTGTGCAGTGCTAGACACGGTGCGTCGACGAAGGGGTCGTCTTGATCCAAAAATACTTGTCATCAAAATGGATAAAAAAAGATATATTTAGAACTAAAATACATCTAGATACATCCTCTTTAATTTATTTTCATGATAAATATTTCCGGACAAAGGAAGTAGAACCTAGCCGAGGTGACACGAGGTTGTCCGGCCCCCGCCATGGCCGCTGAAGTCAAGGTGAAGAGAGGTACTGTAGGGACCCGGCGGATGGATGATGGATGGGTGGTTGCGCGGTGACAGGGAGGCGACAACTTTTGCTTTGGAATGGCTATGCGCCTAGATGGAGACCACAAGGCTTCGGTCAGAACTGTCGTAGATGAATGTTACCTATCGGTCCACTGGTCCAGTTGGTGCCAAGCTCCCTCCCAGCTTGGGACCAGTGGCATGAACTCAGTCACATTGGCTTGGCCTATGGCAACCGGAATTGCATACCTAGGACGCTAGCCAGCAAGGTCAGCACTCGCATTCTGCTCGTCGCTTGAGAGGGTGAGGCGGGAGGAAGATGACAACGAGGGCAAGATTTGTCGATTCCATCCGCTGCTTGTTGTGCCAAGCAAGTGTCTGACTAGTCTTTGCATGCTTGGTTTCATTTGTCTGAATCCTTCGATCCATTCGCCCGGCCGATCGTTTGCTTGTGCCAGCAAGCAAGCCTACCTACCCCGCCTGTCTGCTTGTACGAGGATGATGTCATCAACGGGCCGGAGGTGCAACACCACCTTAGATTTGTCAAAAAATCATCATCCATACTAGGGATTTCGATGATTTGTATCTATCTCATTCCTAGTGCGCCTCCAAAGCAGCTCACCAAACCGACCTCATCAAAATATCCATGGACATGTTCGGACATCCGACCGGACGAAAGACCATCCAACCCTATCCCTCCAATAAGGTAGACATCGATTTTCCCTAATGGAAAAGATATCTGAAAACAACTAAAAAAACTAATCCACTCCTCCTGGTTGGAGGCGAGGTTGGTGACCCCCGCACAGGAGCCATCGGCCTCGTTGTCGTTGGCAGTCAGAGCCATATGCCTCTTTTCGCAGCATTGCCATGCTTATGCGGCGCCTCATCATCCTTAGCCTCAAGCTTCTCGAAAAGTTATTCCCATAGTGCGTCGTTGATGCGAGCTGGCGGCGCTCGTGGTCAATCGTACGGGTGCTCTACACGGACATGAACACAACGTGTTCTTGTCGACGACATCCGGGTTCACGAGGAGCTTCGCTACGACTGCATAATTCGTGTGTTGCGCCTGTAGTTGAGACACCGTAGCGTGGAGCTCCTACAAAAGCGTCCGATTGAAATGCTCCTCTACCTATTGCATGGTGAAGATGTCGTCCGCCGCGCCACCCGCGACATAAGCGACCATCGTCTCCTCCTTCGGCACGGGTGCCTCCTCCTCCCGCGACCCCACCATGGCCGTGGGATTGCCTTCCTCCTCGTCCTCCATCTCTTCCATAGATCTCGAAGGTTGGCCAACATTAATGTGGGCCTGACGTCGGGCTTCTGCAACGTGGACCTCCATTGTGATTTTGGCGCAGTGCTCCGGAGTCAACATCTTGTACCATGTGATTTTGGCATGGACCATGGCAATGGTAGATGCGAACTAGGAGGGTGTTGGAAATATGCCCTAGAGGCAATAATAAAATAGTTATTATTATATTTCCTTGTTCATGATAATTGTCTATTGTTCATGCTATAATTGTGTTATCCGGAAATCGTAATACATGTGTGAATACATAGACCACAACACGTCCCTAGTGAGCCTCTAGTTGACTAGCTCGTTGATCAAAAGATAGTCATGGTTTCCTGACTATGGACATTATATGTCATTGATAACGGGATCACATCATTAGGAGAATGATGTGATGGACAAGACCCAATCCTAAGCATAGCACAAGATCGTGTAGTTCGTTTGCTAGAGCTTTTCCGAATGTCAAGTATCATTTCCTTAGACCATGAGATTGTGCAACTCCCGGATACCGTAGGAGTGCTTTGGGTGTGCCAAACGTCACAACGTAACTGAGTGACTATAAAGGTGCACTACGGGTATCTCTGAAAGTGTCTGTTGGGTTGGCACGAATCGAGATTGGGATTTTTCACTCCGTATGACAGAGAGGTATCTCTGGGCCCACTCGGTAATGCATCATCATAATGAGCTCAATGTGACCAAGTGGTTGATCATGGGATAATGCATTACGGTACGAGTAAAGTGACTTGCCGGTAACGAGATTGAACGAGGTATTGGGATACCGACGATCGAGTCTCGGGCGAGTAACGTACCGATTGACAAAGGGAATTGTATACGGGATTGATTGAATCCTCGACATCGTGGTTCATCCGATGAGATCATCGGGGAGCATGTGGGAGCCAACATGGGTATCCAGATCCCGCTGTTGGTTATTGACCGAAGAGTCGTCTCGGTCATGTCTGCGTGTCTCCCGAACCCGTAGGGTCTACACACTTAAGGTTCGGCGATGCTAGGGTTGTTGAGATATTAGTATGCGGTAACCCGAAAGTTGTTCGGAGTCCCGGATGAGATCCCAGACGTCACGAGGAGTTCCGGAATGGTCCGGAGGTGAAGAATTGTATATAGGAAGTCCAGTTTCGGCCACCGGGAAAGTTTTGGGGGTCACCGGTATTGTACCGGGACCACCGGAAGGGTCCCGGGGGTCCACTGGGTGGGGCCACCTATCCCGGAGGGCCCCATGGGCTGAAGTGGGAGGGGAACCAGCCCCTGATGGGCTGGTGCACCCCCCTTGGGCCTCCCCCTGCGCCTAGGGTTGGAAACCCTAGGGGTGGGGGGCGCCCCACTTGGCTTGGGGGGCAAGCCACCCCCTTGGCCGCCCCCCCCCCCCCATCTAGATGGGATCTAGAGGGGCCGGCGCCCCCCTGGACCCCTATATAAAGAGGGGGGAGGGAGGGCTGCGCACCCAAGCCCCAAGCGCCCCTCTTCCCCCGTAAGACCTCTCCCTCTCGTTAGAGCTTGGCGAAGCCCTGCCGAGATCCCGCTGCTTCCACCACCACGCCGTCGTGCTGCTGGATCTCCATCAACCTCTCCTTCCCTCTTGCTGGATCAAGAAGGAGGAGACGTCTTCCCTGTTGGGTAATGTAGTAATTTCAAAAAAATTCCTACGCACACGCAAGATCATGGTGATGCATAGCAACGAGAGGGGAGAGTGTTGTCTACGTACCCTCGTAGACCAACAGCGGAGGCGTTATGACAACGCGGTTGATGTAGTCGTACGTCTTCACGGCCCGACCGATCAAGCACCGAAACTACAGCACCTCCGAGTTCTAGCACACGTTCAGCTCGATGACGATCCCCGGACTCCGATCCAGCAAAGTGTCGGGGAAGAGTTCCGTCAGCACGACGGCGTGGTGATGATCTTGATGTTATACTGTTGCAGGGCTTCGCCTAAGCACCACTACAATATTATCAAGGACTATGGTGGAAGGGGGCACCGCACACGGCTAAGAAAACGATCACGAGGATCAACTTGTGTGTCTAGAGGTGCCCTCCTGCCCCCGTATATAAAGGAGCAAGGGGGGTGCGGCCGGCCCTAGGAGGAGGCGCGCCGGAGGAGTCCTACTCTTACCGGGAGTAGGACTCCCCCCCTTTCCCTAGTTGGATTAGGACTTGGGGGGAAGGAGGAGAGGGAAGAAAGGAAAGGGGGGGCGCCGCCCCCTCCTTG
>NC_041384.1:742554786-742561599 GCF_002162155.2 Triticum dicoccoides
CCTCTAGGCCTCCTCTCCTCTTCCTCCACTAGGCCCATTAAGGCCCATTAGGTTACCGGGGGGTTCCGGTAACCTCCCGGTACTCTAGTAAAATGCCGATTTCACCCGGAACACTTCCGATGTCCAAACATAGGCTTCCAATATATCAATATTTATGTCTCGACCATTTCGAGACTCCTCGTCATGTCCGTGATCATATCCGGGACTCCGAACAAACTTCGGTACATCAAAATATATAAACTCATAATGGAAAAGTCATCGTAATGTTAAGCGTGCGGACCCTACGGGTTCGAGAACAGTGTAGACATGACCGAGACACGTCTCCGGTCAATAACCAATAGCGGAACCTGGATGCTCATGTTGGCTCCTACATATTCTATGAAGATATTTATCGGTCAGACCGCATAACAACATATGTTGTTCCCTTTGTCATCGGTATGTTACTTGCCCGAGATTCGATCGTCGGTATCTCAATACCTAGTTCAATCTCATTACCGGCAAGTCTCTTTACTCATTTCGTAATACATCATCTCGCAACTAACTCATTAGTTTCTATGCTTGCAAGGCTTTTGTGATGTGCATTACAGAGAGGGCCCAGAGATACCTCTCCGACAATCGGAGTGACAAATCCTAATCTCGAAATATGCCAACCCAACATGTACCTTTGGAGACACCTGTAGAGCTCCTTTATAATCACCCAGTTACGTTGTGACGTTTGGTAGCACACAAAGTGTTCCTCCGGTAAACGGGAGTTGCATAATCTCATAGTCATAGGAACATGTATAAGTCATGAAGAAAGCTATTCCAACATACTAAACGACCAGGTGCTAAGCTAATGGAATGGGTCATGTCAATCACATCATTCTCCTAATGATGTGATCCCATTAATCAAATGACAACACATGTCTATGGTTAGGAAACATAACCATCTTTGATTAACGAGCTAGTCAAGTAGAGGCACACTAGTGACGTTTAGTTTGTCTATGTATTCACACAAGTATTATGTTTCCGGATAATACAATTCTAGCATGAATAATAAACATTTATCATGATATAAGGAAATAAATAATAACTTTATTATTGCCTCTAGGGCATATTTCCTTCAGTCTCCCACTTGCACTAGAGTCAATAATATAGATTACACAATAATGATTCTAACACCCATGGAGCTTTGGTGTTGATCATGTTTTGCTCGTGGAAGAGGCTTAGTTAACGGGTCTCCTACATTCAGATCCGTATGTATCTTGCAAATCTCTATGTCTCCCACTTGGACCAGATCCCGGATGGAATTGAAGCGTCTCTTGATGTGCTTGGTTCTCTTGTGAAATCTGGATTCCTTTGCCAAGGCAATTGCACCAGTATTGTCACAAAATATTTTCATTGGACCCGATGCACTAGGTATGACACCTATATCGGATATGAACTCCTTCATCCAGACTCCTTCGTTTGCTGCTTCCAAAGCAGCTATGTACTCCGCTTCACATGTAGATCCCGCCACAACGCTTTGTTTAGAACTGCACCAACTGACAGCTCCACCGTTTAATGTAAACACGTATCCGGTTTGCGATTTAGAATCGTCCGGATCAGTGTCAAAGCTTGCATCAATGTAACCATTTACAATGAGCTCTTTGTCACCTCCATATACGAGAAACATATCCTTAGTCCTTTTCAGGTATTTCAGGATGTTCTTGACCGCTGTCCAGTGATCCACACCTGGATTACTTTGGTACCTCCCTGCTAGACTTATAGCAAGACATACATCAGGTCTAGTACACAGCATTGCATACATGATAGAGCCTATGGCTGAAGCATAGGGAACATCTTTCATTTTCTCTCTATCTTCTGCAGTGGTCGGGCATTGAGTCTTACTCAATTTCACACCTTGTAACACAGGCAAGAATCCTTTCTTTGCTTGATCCATTTTGAACTTCTTCAAAATTTTGTCAAGGTATGTGCTTTGTGAAAGTCCAATTAAGCGTCTTGATCTATCTCTATAGATCTTAATGCCCAATATGTAAGCAGCTTCACCGAGGTCTTTCATTGAAAAACTCTTATTCAAGTATCCCTTTATGCTATCCAGAAATTCTATATCATTTTCAATTAGTAATATGTCATCTACATATAATATCAGAAATGCTACAGAGCTCCCACTCACTTTCTTGTAAATACAGGCTTCTCCAAAAGTCTGTACAAAACCAAATGCTTTGATCACACTATCAAAGCATTTATTCCAACTCCGAGAGGCTTGCACCAGTCCATAAATGGATCGCTGGAGCTTGCACACTTTGTTAGCTCCCTTTGGATCGACAAAACCTTCCGGCTGTATCATATACAACTCTTCTTCCAGAAATCCATTCAGGAATGCAGTTTTGACATCCATCTATCAAATTTCATAATCATAAAATGCGGCAATTGCTAACATGATTCGGACAGACTTAAGCATCGCTATGGGTGAGAAGGTCTCATCGTAGTCAATCCCCTGAACTTGTCGAAAACCTTTTGCGACAAGTAGAGCTTTGTATACAATAACATTACCGTCAGCGTTAGTCTTCTTCTTGAAGATCCATTTATTCTCAATTGCTTGCTGATCTTTGGGCAAGTCAACCAAAGTCCACAATTTGTTCTCATACATGGATCCCATCTCAGATTTCATGGCTTCAAGCCATTTTGCGGAATCTGGGCTCACCATCGCTTCTCCATTGTTCGTAGGTTCATCATGATCTAGTAGCATGACTTCCAGAATAGGATTACCGTACCACTCTGGTGTGGATCTTACTCTGGTTGATCTACGAGGTTCAGTAGTATCTTGTTCGGAAGTTTCATGATCATCATCATTAGCTTCCTCACTAATTGGTGTAGGTGTCACAGAAACCGGTTTCTGTGATGTACTACTCTCTAATAAGGGAGCAGGTACAGTTACCTCATCAAGTTCTACTTTCCTCCCACTCACTTCTTTCGAGAGAAACTCCTTCTCTATAAAGTTTCCGAATTTAGCAACAAAAGTGTTGCCTTCGGATCTGTGATAGAAGGTGTATCCAATAGTTTCCGTTGGATATCCTATGAAGACACATTTCTCCGATTTGGGTTCGAGCTTATCAGGTTGAAGCTTTTTCACATAAGCATCGCAACCCCAAACTTTCAGAAACGACAACTTTGGTTTCTTGCCAAACCACAGTTCATAAGGCGTCGTCTCAACGGATTTTGATGGTGCCCTATTTAACGTGAATGCGGCCGTCTCTAAAGCATAACCCCAAAACGATAGCGGTAAATCAGTAAGAGACATCATAGATCGCACCATATTTAGTAAAGTACGATTACGACGTTCGGACTAACCATTACGCTGTGGTGTTCCGGGTGGCGTGAGTTGCGAAACTATTCCGCATTGTTTCAAATGTACACCAAACTTGTAACTCAAATATTCTCCTCCACGATCAGATCGTAGGAATTTTTATTTTCTTGTTACGATGATTTTCAACCTCACTCTGAAATTCTTTGATCTTTTCAAATGTTTCAGACTTATGTTTCATTAAGTAGATATACCCATATCTGCTTAAGTCATCTATGAAGGTGAGAAAATAACGATATCCGCCACTAGCCTCAACATTCATCGAACCACATACATCTGTATGTATGATTTCCAACAAATCTGTTGCTCTCTCCATAGTACCGGAGAACGGTGTTTTGGTCATCTTGCCCATAAGGCATGGTTCGCAAGTACCAAGTGATTCATAATCAAGTGGTTCCAAAAGTACATCAATATGGAGTTTCTTCATGCGTTTTACACCGATATGACCTAAACGGCAGTGCCACAAATAAGTTGCACTATCATTATCAACTCTGCATCTTTTGGCTTCAACATTATGAATATGTGTGTCACTACTATCGAGATTTAATAAGAATAGACCACTCTTCAAGGGTGCATGACCGTAAAAGATATTACTCATATAAATAGAACAACCATTATTCTCTGATTTAAATGAATAACCGTCTCGCATCAAACAAGATCCAGATATAATGTTCATGCTTAACGTTGGCACCAAATAACAATTATTTAGGTCTAATACTAATTCCGAAGGTAGATGTAGAGGTAGCATGCCGACCGCGATTACATCGACTTTGGAACCATTTCCCACGCGCATCATCACCTCGTCCTTAGCCAATCTTCGCTTAATCCGTAGTCCATGTTTTGAGTTGCAAATATTAGCAACAGAACCAGTATCAAATACCCAGGTGCTACTGCGCGCATTAGTAAGGTACACATCAATAACATGTATATCACATATACCTTTGTTCACCTTGCCATCCTTCTTATCCGCCAAATACTTGGGGCAGTTCCGCTTCCAGTGACCAGTCTGCTTGCAGTAGAAGCACTCAGTTTCAGGCCTAGGTCCAGATTTGGGTTTCTTCTCCTGAGCAGCAACTTGCTTGCTGTTCTTTTGAAGTTCCCCTTCTTCTTCCCTTTGCCCTTTTTCTTGAAACTGGTGGTCTTGTTGACCATCAACACTTGATGCTCCTTCTTGATTTCTACCTCCGCAACTTTCAGCATTGCGAAGAGCTCAGGAATTGTCTTATTCATCCCTTGCATATTATAGTTCATCACGAAGCTCTTGTAGCTAGGTGGAAGTGATTGGAGAATTCTGTCAATGACGCAATCATTTGGAAGATTAACTCCCAATTGAATCAAGTGATTATTATACCCAGACATTTTGAGTATATGCTCACTGACAGAACTGTTCTCCTCCATCTTGCGGCTATAGAACTTATTGGAGACTTCATATCTCTCAATCCGGGCATTTGCTTGAAATATTAACTTCAACTCCTGGAACATCTCATATGCTCCATGACGTTCAAAACGTCGTTGAAGTCCCGATTCTAAGCCGTAAAGCATGGCACACTGAACTATCGAGTAGTCATCAGCTTTGCTTTGCCAGACGTTCATAACATCTGGTGTTACTCCAGCAGCAGACCTGGCACCCAGCGGTGCTTCCAGGACGTAATTCTTTTGTGCAGCAATGAGGATAATCCTCAAGTTACGGACCCAGTCCGTGTAATTGCTACCATCATCTTTCAACTTTGCTTTCTCAAGGAACGTATTAAAATTCAACGGAACAACAGCATGGGCCATCTATCTACAATCAAACATAAACAAGCAAGATACTATCAGGTACTAAGTTCATGATAAATTTAAGTTCAATTAATCATATTACTAAAGAACTCCCACTTAGATAGACATCCCTCTAATCCTCTAAGTGATCACGTGATCCAAATCAACTAAACCATGTCCGATCATCACGTGAGATGGAGTAGTTTCATTGGTGAACATCACTATGTTGATCATATCTACTATATGATTCACGCTCGACCTTTTGGTCTCCGTGTTCCGAGGCCATATCTGTATATGCTTGGCTCGTCAAGTATAACCTGAGTATTCCGCGTGTGCAACTGTTTTGCACCCGTTGTATTTGAACGTAGAGCCTATCACACCCGATCATCACGTGGTGTCTCAGCACAAAGAACTTTCACAACGGTGCATACTCAGGGAGAACACTTCTTGATAATTAGTGAGAGATCATCTTAAAATGCTACCGTTAATGAAAGCAAGATAAGATGCATAAAAGATAAACATCACATGCAATCAATATAAGTGATATGATATGGCCATCATCATCTTGTGCTTGTGATCTCCATCTTCAAAGCACTGTCATGATCACCATCGTCACCGGCGCGACACCTTGATCGCCATCGTAGCATCATTGTCGTCTCGCCAATCTTATGCTTCCACGACTATCGCTACCGCTTAGTGATAAAGTAAAGCATTACAGCGCAATTGCATTGCATACAATAAAACGACAACCATATGGCTCCTGCTAGTTGCCGATAACTCAGTTACAAAACATGATCATCTGATACAATAAAATTTAGCATCATGTCTTGACCATATCACATCACAACATGCCCTGCAAAAACAAGTTAGACGTCATCTACTTTGTTGTTGCAAGTTTTATGTGGCTGCTACGGGCTTTAAGCAAGAACCAATCTTACCTACGCATCAAAACCACAACGATAGTTTGTCAAGTTGGTGTTGTTTTAACCTTCGCAAGGACCGGGCGTAGCCACACTCGATTCAACTAAAGTTGGAGAAACTGACACCCGTCAGCCACCTGTGTGCAAAGCACGTCGGTAGAACCAGTCTCGCTAAGCGTACGCGTAATGTCGGTCCGGGCCGCTTCATCCAACAATACCACCGAACCAAAGCATGACATGCTGGTAAGCAGTATGACTTATATCGCCCACAACTCACTTGTGTTCTACTCGTGCATATAACATCAACACATAAAACCTAGGCTTGGATGCCACTCTTGGGTAACGTAGTAATTTCAAAAAAATTCCTACGCACACGCAAGATCATGATGATGCATAGCAACGAGAGGGGAGAGTGTTGTCTACGTACCCTCGTAGACTAACAGCGGAAGCGTTATGACAACGCGGTTGATGTAGTCGTACGTCTTCACGGCCCGACCGATCAAGCACCGAAACTACGGCACCTCCGAGTTCTAGCACACGTTCAGCTCGATGACGATCCCCGGATTCCGATCCGGCAAAGTGTCGGGGAAGAGTTCCGTCAGCACGATGGCATGGTGACGATCTTGATGTTATACTATCGCAGGGCTTCGCCTAAGCACCACTACAATATTATCGAGGACTATGGTGGAAGGGGGCACCGCACACGGCTAAGAAAACGATCACGAGGATCAACTTGTGTGTCTAGAGGTGCCCCCCTGCCCCCGTATATAAAGGAGCAAGGGGGGGGGG
>NC_041384.1:742561879-742567318 GCF_002162155.2 Triticum dicoccoides
GGCTCTAGGAGGAGGCGCGCCGGAGGAGTCCTACTCCTACCGGGAGTAGGACTCCCCCTTTCCCTAGTTGGATTAGGACTTGGGGGGAAGGAGGAGAGGGAAGAAAGGAAAGGGGGGGGGGCGCCGCCCCCCCTCCTTGTCCAATTCGGACTTGGGGGGGAAGGGGCGCGCGGCAGCCCATAGGCCTCCTCTCCTCTACCTCCACTAGGCCCATTAAGGCCCATTAGGTTACCGGGGGGTTCCGGTAACCTCCCGGTACTCCGGTAAAATGCTGATTTCACCCGGAACACTTCCGATGTCCAAACATAGGCTTCCAATATATCAATCTTTATGTCTCGACCATTTTGAGACTCCTCTGTTGGGGAACGTTGCAGAAAACAAAAATTTTCCTACTCGTTTCACCAAGATCATCTAGGAGTTCATCTAGCAACGAGTCATTGGATGCATCTACATACCTTTGTAGATCGCAAGCGGAAGCGTTCAAAAGAACGGTGATGATGTAGTCGTACTCGACGTGATCCAAATCACCGATGACCAGCGCCGAACGGACGGCACCTCCGCGTTCAACACACGTACGGAACAGCCACGTCTCCTCCTTCTTGATCCAGCAAGGGAGGGAGGAGAGGTTGAGGGAGATGGCACCAGCAGCAGCACGACAGCGTGGTGTTGATGGAGCTGCAGTACTCCGGCAGAGCTTCGCTAAGCACTATGGAGGTGGAGGAGGTGTTGGGGAGGGAGAAGGAGGCAACCAAAGGCCAAGGCGTTCAGGTATCAAGTCCCTCCTCTCCCCCACTATATAGAGGAGGGCCAAAGGGGGGTGGCCGGCCCTAGGAGATCCAATCTCCTAGGGGGTGCGGCGGCCAAGGGGGGTTTCCCTCCCCCCCAAGGCACCTAGGAGGTGCCTTCCCCTCCTAGGACTCTTCCCCTTCAAACCCTAGGCGCATGGGCCTATGTGGGGCTGGTGCCCTTGGCCCATTAGGCCAAGGCGCACCCCCTACAGCCCATGTGGCCCCCCCGGGACAGGTGGACCCACCCGGTGGACCCCCGGGACCCTTCCGGTGGTCCCGGTACAATACCGATAACCCCGAAACTTGTCCCGATGCCCGAAACAGGACTTCCCATATATAAATCTTTACCTCCGGACCATTCCGGAACTCCTCGTGACGTCCGGGATCTCATCCGGGACTCCGAACAATATTCGGGTTACTGCATATACATATCCCTACAACCCTAGCGTAACTGAACCTTAAGTGTGTAGACCCTACGGGTTCGGGAGACAAGCAGACATGACCGAGACGACTCTCCGGTCAATAACCAACAGCGGGATCTGGATACCCATGTTGGCTCCCACATGCTCCACGATGATCTCATCTGATGAACCACGATGTCGAGGATTCTATCAACCCCGTACGCTATTCCCTTTGTCTATCGATATGTTACTTGCCCGAGATTCGATCGTCGGTATCCCAATACCTCGTTCAATCTCGTTACCGGCAAGTCACTTTACTCGTACCGTAATGCATGATCCCGTGACCACACACTTGGTCACTCTGAGCTCATTATGATGATGCATTACCGAGTGGGCCCAGTGATACCTCTCCGTCATACGGAGTGACAAATCCCAGTCTTGATCCATGTCACCCAACAGACACTTTCGGAGATACCCGTAGTCTACCTTTATAGTCACGCAGTTACGTTGTGACGTTTGGCATACCCAAAGCACTCTTACGGTATCCAGGAGTTACACGATCTCATGGTCTAAGGAAAAGATACTTGACATTGGAAAACTCTAGCAAATGAACTATACGATCTTGTGCTATGTTTAGGATTGGGTCTTGTCCATCACATCATTCTCCTAATGATGTGATCTCGTTATCATTGACATCCAGTGTCCATAGTCAGGAAACCATGACTATCTGTTGATCAACGAGCTAGTCAACTAGAGGCTCACTAGGGACATGTTGATGTCTGTTATTCACACATGTATTACGATTTCCGGATAACACAATTATAGCATGAATAAAGACAATTATCATGAACAAGGAAATATAATAATAATGCTTTTATTATTGCCTCTAGGGCATATTTCCAACAGTCTCCCACTTGCACTAGAGTCAATAGTCTAGTTACATTGTGATGAATCGAACACCCATAGAGTTCTGGTGCTGATCATGTTTTGCTCTAGGGAGAGGTTTAGTCAACGGATCTGCTACATTCAGGTCCGTATGTACTTTACAAATCTCTATGTCTCCATCTTGAACATTTTCACGAATGGAGTTGAAGTGACGCTTGATGTGCCTTGTCTTCTTGTGAAACCTGGGCTCCTTGGCAAGTGCAATAGCTCCAGTGTTGTCACAGAAGAGCTTGATCGGCCCCGACGCATTGGGTATGACTCCTAGGTCGGTGATGAACTCCTTCACCCATATTGCTTCATGTGCTGCCTCCGAGGCTGCCATGTACTCCGCTTCACATGTAGATCCCGCCACGACGCTTTGCTTGCAACTGCACCAGCTTACCGCCCCACCATTCAAAATATACACGTATCCGGTTTGTGACTTAGAGTCATCCAGATCTGTGTCGAAGCTAGCGTCGACGTAACCCTTTACGACGAGCTCTTCGTCACCTCCATAAACGAGAAACATTTCCTTAGTCCTTTTCAGGTACTTCAGGATATTCTTGACCGTTGTCCAGTGTTCCTTGCCGGGATTACTTTGGTACCTTCCTACCAAACTTACAGCAAGGTTTACATCAGGTCTGGTACACAGCATGGCATACATAATAGAACCTATGGCTGAGGCATAGGGGATGACGCTCATCTCTTCTATATCTTCTGCCGTGGTCGGACATTGAGCTGAGCTCAATTTCATACCTTGCAACACAGGCAAGAACCCCTTCTTGGATTGATCCATATTGAACTTCTTCAATATCTTATCAAGGTATGTGCTTTGTGAAAGACCTATGAGGCGTCTCGATCTATCTCTATAGATTTTGATGCCTAATATATAAGCAGCTTCTCCAAGGTCCTTCATTGAAAAACTTTTATTCAAGTAGGCCTTGATGCTGTCCAAGAGTTCTATATCATTTCCCATCAAAAGTATGTCATCTACATATAATATGAGAAATGCTACAGAGCTCCCACTCACTTTCTTGTAAAAGCAGGCTTCTCCATAAGTCTGTGTAAACCCAAAAGCTTTGATCATCTCATCAAAGCGAATGTTCCAACTCCGAGATGCTTGCACCAGCCCATAAATCGAGCGTTGGAGCTTGCACACTTTGTCAGCATTCTTAGGATCGACAAAACCTTCCGGCTGCATCATATACAATTCTTCCTTAAGGAAACCATTAAGGAATGCCGTTTTGACGTCCATTTGCCATATTTCGTAATCATAGAATGCGGCAATTTCTAACATGATTCGGACGGATTTCAGCTTCGCTAACGGCGAGAAAGTCTCATCGTAGTCAACCCCTTGAACTTGTCGATAACCCTTAGCGACAAGCCGAGCTTTATAGATGGTCACATTACCATCCGCGTCTGTCTTCCTCTTAAAGATCCATTTATTTTCTATGGCTCGCCGTTCAACGGGCAAGTCAGTCAAAGTCCATACTTCGTTTTCATACATGGATCCTATCTCGGATTTCATGGCTTCTAGCCATTTGTCGGAATCCGGGCCCTCCATCGCTTCTTCATAGTTCGAAGGTTCACCGTTGTCTAACAGCATGATTTCCAAGACAGGGTTGCCGTACCACTCTGGTGCGGAACGTGTCCTTGTGGACCTTCGAATTTCAGTAGGTGCTTGATCAGAAGTATCTTGATCATTATCATTAACTTCCTCTCTAGTCGGTGCTGGCACCTCAGGAACATTTTCTTGAGTTGCGCCATTTTCCGGTTCAAGAGGTAATACTTCATCAAGCTCTACTTTCCTCCCACTTACTTCTTTCGAGAGAAACTCTTTCTCCAGAAAGGACCCATTCTTGGCAACAAAGATCTTGCCTTCGGATCTGAGGTAGAAGGTGTACCCAATAGTTTCTTTTGGGTATCCTATGAAGACGCATTTTTCCGACTTGGGTTCGAGGTTTTCAGGTTGAAGTTTCTTGACATAAGCATCGCATCCCCAAACTTTTAGAAACGACAGCTTAGGTTTCTTCCCAAACCATAATTCATACGGTGTCGTCTCAACGGATTTCGACGGAGCCCTATTTAAAGTGAATGCGGCAGTCTCTAAAGCATAGCCCCAAAAGGAAAGCGGTAAATCAGTAAGAGACATCATAGATCGCACCATATCTAACAGAGTGCGATTACGACGTTCGGACACACCATTACGCTGAGGTGTTCCAGGCGGCATGAGTTGTGAAACTATTCCACATTTTCTTAAGTGTGCCCCAAACTCGTGACTCAAGTATTCTCCTCCACGATCTGATCGTAGAAACTTGATTTTCCTGTCACGTTGATTTTCAACCTCACTCTAAAATTCCTTGAACTTTTCAAAGGTTTCAGACTTGTGTTTCATTAAGTAGATATACCTATACCTACTTAAATCATCAATGAGAGTGAGAACATAACGATAGCCACCGCGAGCCTCAACACTCATCGGACCGCACACATCAGTATGTATGATTTCCAATAAGTCGGTTGCTTGCTCCATTGTTCCTGAGAACGGAGTCTTGGTCATTTTACCCATAAGGCATGGTTCGCACGTGTCAAATGATTCATAATCAAGAGACTCTAAAAGTCCATCAGCATGGAGCTTCTTCATGCGTTTGACACCTATGTGACCAAGGCGGCAGTGCCACAAGTATGTGGGACTATCATTATCAACCTTACTTCTTTTGGTACTCACATTATGAACATGTGTAGCATCACGTTCGAGATTCATAAAGAATAAACCATTCACCATAGGAGCATGACCATAAAACATATCTCTCATAAAAATGGAACAACCATTATTCTCAGATTTAAAAGAGTAGCCATCTTGAATTAAACGAGATCCCGATACAATGTTCATGCTCAAAGCTGGCACTAAATAACAATTATTAAGGTTTAAAACTAATCCCGAAGGGAGATGCAGAGGTAGCGTGCCGACGGCGATCACATTGACCTTGGAACCATTCCCGACGCGCATCGTCACCTCGTCCTTTGCCAGTTTCCGCTTATTCCGCAGCCCCTGCTTTGAGTTACAAATATGAGCAACTGCACCGGTATCAAATACCCAGGAGCCACTACGGGCACTAGTAAGGTACACATCAATTACATGTATATCACATATACCTTTCGTTTTGCCAGCCTTCTTATCCGCTAAGTACTTAGGGCAGTTCCGCTTCCAGTGACCGCTTCCCTTGCAATAAAAGCACTCAGTCTCGGGCTTGGGTCCATTCTTTGGCTTCTTCCCAGCAGCTTGCTTGCCGGGCGCGGCAACCTCCTTGCCGTCCTTCTTGAAGTTC
>NC_041384.1:742570215-742612459 GCF_002162155.2 Triticum dicoccoides
TACATACCTTTGTAGATCGCGAGCGGAAGCGTTCAAAAGAACGGTGATGATGTAGTCGTACTCGACGTGATCCAAATCACCGATGACCAGCGCCGAACGGACGGCACCTCCGCGTTCAACACACGTACGGAACAGCCACGTCTCCTCCTTCTTGATCCAGCAAGGGAGGGAGGAGAGGTTGAGGGAGATGGCACCAGCAGCAGCACGACGGCGTGGTGTTGATGGAGCTGCAGTACTCCGGCAGAGCTTCGCTAAGCACTATGGAGGTGGAGGAGGTGTTGGGGAGGGAGAAGGAGGCAACCAAAGGCCAAGGCGTTCAGGTATCAAGTCCCTCCTCTCCCCCACTATATATAGGAGGGCCAAAGGGGGGTGGCCGGCCCTAGGAGATCCAATCTCCTAGGGGGTGCGGCGGCCAAGGGGGGTTTCCCTCCCCCCAAGGCACCTAGGAGGTGCCTTCCCCTCCTAGGACTCTTCCCCCTTCAAACCCTAGGCGCATGGGCCTATGTGGGGCTGGTGCCCTTGGCCCATTAGACCAAGGCGCACCCCCTACAGCCCATGTGGCCCCCCCGGGACAGGTGGACCCACCCGGTGGACCCCCGGGACCCTTCCGGTGGTCCCGGTACAATACCGATAACCCCGAAACTTGTCCCGATGCCCGAAACAGGACTTCCCATATATAAATCTTTACCTCCGGACCATTCCGGAACTCCTCGTGACGTCCGGGATCTCATCCGGGACTCCGAACAATATTCGGGTTACTGCATATACATATCCCTACAACCCTAGCGTAACTGAACCTTAAGTGTGTAGACCCTACGGGTTCGGGAGACAAGCAGACATGACCGAGACGACTCTCCGTTCAATAACCAACAGCGGGATCTGGATACCCATATTGGCTCCCACATGCTCCACGATGATCTCATCGGATGAACCACGATGTCGAGGATTCTATCAACCCCGTACGCTATTCCCTTTGTCTATCGATATGTTACTTGCCCGAGATTCGATCGTCGGTATCCCAATACCTCGTTCAATCTCGTTACCGGCAAGTCACTTTACTCGTACCGTAATGCATGATCCCGTGACCAGACACTTGGTCACTCTGAGCTCATTATGATGATGCATTACCGAGTGGGCCCAGTGATACCTCTCCGTCATACGGAGTGACAAATCCCAGTCTTGATCCATGTCACCCAACAGACACTTTCGGAGATACCCGTAGTCTACCTTTATAGTCACCCAGTTACTTGTGACGTTTGGCATACCCAAAGCACTCTTACGGTATCCGGGAGTTACACGATCTCATGGTCTAAGGAAAAGATACTTGACATTGGAAAACTCTAGCAAATGAACTATACGATCTTGTGCTATGTTTAGGATTGGGTCTTGTCCATCACATCATTCTCCTAATGATGTGATCTCGTTATCATTGACATCCAGTGTCCATAGTCAGGAAACCATGACTATCTGTTGATCAACGAGCTAGTCAACTAGAGGCTCACTAGGGACATGTTGATGTCTGTTATTCACACATGTATTACGATTTCCGGATAACACAATTATAGCATGAATAAAGACAATTATCATGAACAAGGAAATATAATAATATGGCTTTTATTATTGCCTCTAGGGCATATTTCCAACATCCTCGTCATGTCCGTGATCATATCCGGGACTCCGAACAAACTTCGGTACATCAAAATATATAAACTCATAATGGAAAAGTCATCGTAACCTTAAGCGTGCGGACCCTACGGGTTCGAGAACAATGTAGACATGACCGAGACACGTCTCCGGTCAATAACCAATAGAGGAACCTGGATGCTCATATTGGCTCCTACATATTCTACGAAGATCTTTATCGGTCAGACCGCATAACAACATACGTTGTTACCTTTGTCATCGGTATGTTACTTGCCCGAGATTCGATCGTCGATATCTCAATACCTAGTTCAATCTCGTTCCCGGCAAGTCTCTTTACTCGTTTCGTAATACATCATCTCGCAACTAACTCATTAGTTGCAATGCTTGCAAGGCTTATGTGATGTGCATTACAGAGAGGGCCCAGAGATACCTCTCCGACAATCGGAGTGACAAATCCTAATCTCGAAATACGCCAACCCAACATGTACCTTTGGAGATACCTGTAGAGCTCCTTTATAATCACCCAGTTACGTTATGACGTTTGGTAGCACATAAAGTGTTCCTCCGATAAACGAGAGTTACATAATCTCATAGTCATAGGAACATGTATAAGTCATGAAGAAAGCTATAGCAACATACTAAACGACCGGGTGCTAAGCTAATGGAATGGGTCATGTCAATCACATCATTCTCCTAATGATGTGATCCCGTTAATCAAATGACAACACATGTCTATGGTTAGGAAACATAACCATCTTAGATTAACGAGCTAGTCAAGTAGAGGCACACTAGTGACGTTTAGTTTGTCTATGTATTCACACAAGTATTATGTTTCTGGATAATACAATTCTAGCATGAATAATAAGCATTTATCATGATATAAGGAAATAAATAATAACTTTATTATTGCCTCTAGGGCATATTTCCTTCATTCCCAACTGTACGTGTGTTGAACGCGGAGGTGCTGTCCGTTCGGCGCTCGGTCATCGGTGATTTGGATCACGATGAGTACGACTCCATCAACCCCGTTCTCTTGAACGCTTCCGCTCGCGATCTACAAGGGTATGTAGATGCACTCCTTTCCTCTCGTTGCTAGAAGACTCCATAGATTGATCTTGGTGATGCGTAGGAAATTTTAAATTATGCTACATCCCCAATAGTGGTATCAGAACTAGGTCTATCCGTAGTTTCTATGCACGAGTAGAACACAAGTTGTTGTGGGCGTTGATTTTGTCAATTTACTTGCCGTTACTAGTCTTATCTTGATTCAGTGGCATCGTGGGATGAGCGGCCCGGACCGACCTTACACGTACGCTTACGTGAGACTGGTTCCACCGACAGACATGCACTAGTTGCATAAGGTGGCTAGCGGGTGTCTGTCTCTCCCACTTTACTCGGATCGGATTCGATGAAAAGGGTCCTTATGAAGGGTAAATAGAAATTGGCATATCACGTTGTGGTTTTTGCGTAGGTAAGAAACGTTCTTGCTAAGAAACCTATAGCAGCCACGTAAAATTTTTGCAACAACAATTAGAGGACGTCTAACTTGTTTTTGCAGCATGTGTCGTGTGATGTGATATGGCCAAAAGGATGTGATGAATGATATATGTGATGTATGAGATTGATCATGTTCTTGTAATAGGAATCACGACTTGCATGTTGATGAGTATGACAACCGGCAGGAGCCATAGGAGTTTTCTTAATTTGTTTATGACCTGCGTGTCAATATATAATGTCATGTAATTACTTTACTTTATTGCTAAACCGTTAGCCATAGTAGTAGAAGTAATACATGACGAGACAACTTCATGAAGACACGATGATGGAGATCATGATGATGGAGATCATGGTGTCATGCCGGTGACAACGATGATCATGGTGCCCCAAAGATGGAGATCATAAGGAGCAAAGTGATATTGGCCATATCATGTCACTATTTGATTGCATGTGATGTTTATCATGTTTTACATCTTATTTGCTTAGAACGACGGTAGCTTAAATAAGATGATCCCTCGTAATAATTTCAAGAAAGTGTTCCCCCTAACTGTGCACCATTGCGAAGGTTCGTTGTTCCGAAGCACCACGTGATGATCGGGTGTGATAGATTCTAACGTTTCGAATACAACGGGTGTAAGCCAGATTTACACACGCAATAGACTTAGGTTGACTTGACGAGCCTAGCATGTACAGACATGGCCTCGGAACACGGAAGACCGAAAGGTCGAGCATGAGTCGTGTAGAAGATACGATCAACATGAAGATGTTCACCGATGTTGACTAGTCCGTCTCACGTGATGATCGGACACGGCCTACTTGACTCGGATCATGTTTCACTTACATGACTAGAGGGATGTCTATCTGAGTGGGAGTTCATTGAATAATTTGATTAGATGAACTTAAATATCATGAACTTAGTCTAAAATCTTTACAATATGTCTTGTAGATCAAATGGCCCACGCTAATGTTGCCCTCAACTTCAACGCGTTCCTAGAGAAAACCAAGCTGAAAGATGATGGCAGCAACTATACGGACTGGGTCCGAAACCTGAGGATCATCCTCATAGCTGCCAAGAAAGATTATGTCCTAGAAGCACCGCTAGGTGACGCACCCATCCCAGAGAACCAAGACGTTATGAACGCTTGGCAGCAGCGTGCTGATGATTACTCCCTCGTTCAGTGCGGCATGCTTTATAGCTTAGAACCGGGGCTCCAAAAGTGTTTTGAGCAACACGGAGCATATGAGATGTTCGAAGAGCTGAAAATGGTTTTCCAAGCTCATGCCCGGGTCGAGAGATATGAAGTCTCCGACAAGTTTTTCAGTTGTAAGATGGAGGAAAATAGTTCTGTCAGTGAGCACATACTCAAAATGTCTGGGTTGCACAACCGCTTGACTCAGCTGGGAGTAAATCTCCCGGATGACGCGGTCATTGACAGAATCCTTCAGTCGCTTCCATGGAGCTACAAGAGCTTTGTGATGAACTTCAATATGCAGGGGATGGAAAAGATCATTCCTGAGGTATATTCAATGCTGAAATCAGCGGAGGTGGAGATCAAAAAGGAACATCAAGTGTTGATGGTGAATAAAACCACTAAGTTTAAGAAAGGCAAGGGTAAGAAGAACTTCAAGAAGGACGGCAAGGGGGTTGCCGCGCCCGGTAAGCAAGCTGCCGGGAAGAAGCTAAAGAATGGACCCAAGCCCGAGATTGAGTGTTTTTATTGCAAGGGAAATGGTCACTGGAAGCGGAACTGTCCCAAATACTTAGCGGACAAGAAGACCGGCAACACTAAAGGTATATGTGATATACATGTAATTGATGTGTACCTTACCAGTACTCGTAGTAGCTCCTGGGTATTTGATACTGGTGCGGTTGCTCACATTTGTAACTCAAAGTAGGAGCTGCGGAATAAGCGGAGACTCGCGGAGGACGAGGTGACGATGCACATCGGGAATGGTTCCAAGGTCAATGTGATCTCCGTCGGCACGCTACCTCTACATTTACCTACGGGATTAGTTTTAAACCTCAATAATTGTTATTTAGTGCCAGCTTTGAGCATGAACATTGTATCAGGATCTCGTTTAATTCGAAATGGCTACTCATTTAAATCCGAGAATAATGGTTGTTCTATTTATATGAGAGATATGTTTTATGGTCATGCCCCGCTGGTGAATGGTTTATTCTTAATGAAACTCGAGCGTAATGTTACACATATTCATAGTGTGAATACCAAAAGATGTAAGGTTGATAATGATAGTCCCACATACTTGTGGCACTGCCGCCTTGGTCACATAGGTGTCAAACGCATGAAGAAGCTCCATGCAGATGGACTTTTGGAGTCTCTTGATTACGAATCATTTGACATGTGCGAACCATGCCTCATGTGTAAAATGACCAAGACTCCGTTCTCAGGAACAATGGAGCAAGCAACCAACTTATTGGAAATCATACATACTGATGTGTGCGGTCCAATGAGTGTTGAGGCTCGCCGTGGCTATCATTATGTTCTCACCCTCACTGATGACTTGAGTAGATATGGGTATGTCTACTAAATGAAACACAAGTCTGAGACCTTTGAAAATTTCAAGGAATTTCAGAGTGAGGTTGAGAATCAACGTGACAGGAAAATCAAGTTCTTGCGATCAGATCGTGGGGGAGAATACTTGAGTCACGAATTTGGCACGCACTTAAGGAAATGTGGAATAGTTTCACAACTCACGCCGCCTGGAACACCTCAGCGTAATGGTGTGTTCGAACGTCGTAATCACACTCTATTGGATATGGTGCGATCTATGATGTCTCTTACCGATCTACCGTTGTCATTTTGGGGCTATGCTTTAGAGACTGTCGCATTCACTTTAAATAGGGCTCCGTCGAAATCCGTTGAGATGACATCGTATGAATTATGGTTTGGGAAGAAACCTAAGCTGTCATTTCTAAAAGTTTGGGGATGGGATGATTATGTCAAGAAACTTCAACCTGAAAAGCTCGAACCCAAGTCGGAAAAATGCGTCTTCATAGGATACCCTGAAGAAACTATTGGGTATACCTTCTACCTCAGATCCGAAGGCAAAATCTTTGTTGCCAAGAATGGATCCTTTCTAGAGAAAGAGTTTCTCTCGAAAGAAGTAAGTGGAAGGAAAGTAGAACTTGATGAAGTATTGCCTCTTGAACCGGAAAGTGGCGCAACTCAGGAAAATGTTCCTGAGGTGCCTGCACCGACTAGAGAGGAAGTTAATGATGATGATCATGAAACTTCAGGTCAGGTTGCTACTGAACTTCGTAGGTCCACAAGGACACGTTCCGCACCAGAGTGGTACGGCAACCCTGTCTTGGAAATCATGTTGTTAGACAACGGTGAACCTTTGAACTATGAGGAAGCGATGGCGGGCCCAGATTCCAACAAATGGCTAGAAGCCATGAAATCCGAGATAGGATCCATGTATGAAAACGAAGTATGGACTTTGACTGACTTGCCCGATGATCAGCGGGCCATAGAAAATAAATGGATCTTTAAAAAGAAGACAGACGCAAATGGTAATGTGACCATCTACAAGGCTCGACTCATCGCTAAGGGTTATCGACAAGTTCAAGGGGTTGACTACGATGAGACTTTCTCACCCGTAGCAAAGCTGAAGTCCGTCCGAATCATGTTAGCAATTGCCGCATTCTATGATTATGAGATATGGCAAATGGACATCAAAATGGCATTCCTTAACGGCTTTCTTAAGGAAGAATTGTATATGATGCAGCCGGAAGGTTTTGTCGATCCTAAGAATGCTAACAAGGTGTGCAAGCTCCAACGCTCAATCTATGGGCTGGTGCAAGCATCTCGGAGTTGGAACATTCGATTTGATGAGATGATCAAAGCGTTTGGGTTTACACAGACTTATGGAGAAGCCTGTGTTTACAAGAAAGTGAGTGGGAGCTCCGTTCTCATATTATATGTGGATGACATACTGTTGATGGGAAATGATATAGAATTCTTGGAAAGCATAAAGGCCTACTTGAACAAGTGTTTTTCAATGAAGGACCTTGGAGAAGCTGCTTATATATTAGGCATCAAAATCTATATAGATAGATCGAGACGCCTCATTGGTCTTTCACAAAGTACGTACCTTGACAAGATATTGAAGAAGTTCAATATGGATCAGTCCAAGAAGGGGTTCTTGCATGTATTGCAAGGTGTGCAATTGAGCACGGCTCAATGCCCGACCACATCAGAAGATAGAGAAAAGATGAGTGTCGTCCCCTATGCCTCGGCCATAGGGTCTATTATGTATGCCATGCTGTGTACTAGACCTGATGTAAACCTTACCCTAAGTTTGGTAGGAAGGTACCAAAGTAATCCCGGCATGGAACACTTGACAGCGGTCAAGAATATCCTGAAGTACCTGAAGAGGACTAAGGATATGTTTCTCGTTTATGGGGGTGACGAAGAGCTCATCATAAAGGGTTACGTCGATGCTAGCTTCGACACAGATCTGGATGACTCTAATTCACAAACCGGATACGTGTATATTTTCAATGGTGGGGTAGTAAGCTGGTGCAGTTGCAAGCAAAGCGTTGTGGCAGGATCTACATGTGAAGCGGAGTACATGGCAGCCTCGGAGGCAGCACAAGAAGCAATCTGGGTGAAGGAGTTCATTACCGACCTAGGAGTCATCCCCAATGCGTCGGGCCCGATGACTCTCTTCTATGACAACACTGGAGCTATTGCCCTTGCCAAGGAGCCCAGTTTTCACAGGAAGACCAGGCATATCAAGCGTCGCTTCATCTCCATTCGTGAAAGTGTTCAAAATGGAGACATAGATATTTGTAAAGTACATACAGACCTGAATGTAGCAGATCCGTTGACTAAACCTCTCCCTAGAGCAAAACATGATCAGCACCAGAACTCTATGGGTGTTCGATTCATCACAATGTAACTAGACTATTGACTCTAGTGCAAGTGGGAGACTGTTGGAAATATGCCCTAGAGGAAATAATAAAATGGTTATTATTATATTTCCTTGTTCATGATAATTGTCTATTGTTCATGCTATAATTGTGTTATCCGGAAATCGTAATACATGTGTGAATACATAGACCACAACACGTCCCTAGTGAGCCTCTAGTTGACTAGCTCGTTGATCAAAAGATAGTCATGGTTTCCTGACTATGGACACTAGATGTCATTGATAACGGGATCACATCATTAGGAGAATGATGTGATGGACAAGACCCAATCCTAAGCATAGCACAAGATCGTGTAGTTCGTTTGCTAGAGCTTTTCCGAATGTCAAGTATCATTTCTTAGACCATGAGATTGTGCAACTCTCGGATATCGTAGGAGTGCTTTGGGTGTGCCAAACGTCACAACGTAACTGAGTGACTATAAAGGTGCACTACGGGTATCTCTGAAAGTGTCTGTTGGGTTGGCACGAATCGAGACTGGGATTTGTCATTCCGTATGACGGAGAGGTATCTCTGGGCCCACTCGGTAATGCATCATCATAATGAGCTCAATGTGACCAAGTGGTTGATCACAGGATAATGCATTACGGTACGAGTAAAGTGGCTTGCTGGTAACGAGATTGAACGAGGTATTGGGATACCGACCATCGAGTCTCGGGCGAGTAACGTACCGATTGACAAAGGGAATTGTATACATGATTGATTGAATCCTCGACATCGTGGTTCATCCGATGAGATCATCGAGGAGCATGTGGGAGCCAACATGGGTATCCAGATCCCGCTGTTGGTTATTGATCGAAGAGTCGTCTCGGTCATGTCTGCGTGTCTCCCGAACCCGTAGGGTCTACACACTTAAGGTTCGGTGACGCTAGGGTTGTTGAGATATTAGTATGTGGTAACCCGAAAGTTTTTCGGAGTCCCGGATGAGATCCTGGACGTCACGAGGATTTCTGGAATGGTTCGGAGGTGAAGAATTGTATATAGGAAGTCCAGTTTCGGCCACCGGGAAAGTTTCGGGGGTCACCGGTATTGTACCGGGACCACCGGAAGGGTCCCAGGGGTCCACCGGGTGGGGCTACCTATCCCGGAGGGCCCCGCGGGCTGAAGTGGGAGGGGAACCAGCCCCTGATGGGCTGGTGCACCCCCCTTGGGCCTCCCCCTGCGCCTAGGGTTGGAAACCCTAGCGGTGGGGGCGCCCCACTTGACTTGGAGGGCAAGCCACCCCCCCTTGGCCGCCGCCCCATCTAGATGGGATCTAGAGGGGCCGGTGCCCCCCTGGACCCCTATATAAAGAGGGGGGAGGGAGGGCTGCGCACCCAAGCCCCTGGCGCCTCCCTCTTCCCCTCGTAAGACCTCTCCCTCTCGTTAGAGCTTGGCGAAGCCCTGCCGAGATCCCGCTGCTTCCACCACCACGCCGTCGTGCTGCTGGATCTCCATCAACCTCCCCTTCCCCCTTGCTGGATCAAGAAGGAGGAGACGTCTTCCCAACCGTACGTGTGTTGAACGTGGAGGTGTCGTCCGTTCGGCGCTCGGTCATCGGTGATTTGGATCACGACGAGTACGACTCCATCAACCCCGTTCTCTTGAATGCTTCCGCTCGCGATCTACAAGGGTATGTAGATGCACTCCTTTCCTCTCGTTGCTAGAAGACTCCACAGATTGATCATGGTGATGCGTAGAAAATTTTAAATTATGCTACGTCCCCAACAGGGGGGTCATACGATGGCGGAGGGGTGGGGAGATGGGCTCCAAGATAGGCTTTTGGTGGGTGACTGGTCGACTTTTCAATAGATGGGGCAGGAGTGAAGTGGAAAAGGTTCAAGGTGGGCAACTGAGGTTGGCTTTTCGGGCGTGTGCCGACATGACTGTAGATAGGTGGACGTCCGATGAAGATGGTGTGTATGTGGGGGGAGGGGCTATAGCCGGAGACGCCTTTTGGGGTGGGTCCAATGTGTCAGAGTCCGATGTGGCTCACGCCTGGACTCCCCCTGATTTCCCCTCGAATTGGGGCCACGCTAGAAAATTCAAATGTTCGGACATGTCCTGATCAATTTGGTGATCTATGTTGAACGGCTCAAAGAGTCTGAACCGTCTGATTCGAACATTTGAGATTTATTTGAAGATCCTCACTGGACATGACCTTATTCGGCAAACCAGTATTTTGTCCTCTAACAAGTTGGGTCTACGTGCAATGCCATTTTTTCTCCTCAAATGCAGTTGACCTGAACCGACCCCTTGTTCCCCCTTATGGTGGGGCAACCTCTCCATGGCGGTCATTCATCGCGCTTTTACTTCCATGTAGTTGGCGTGCTTTCCCTTTCCTCTCTCGTCTTCAGCTTGGTCGCATCATTGATGATTATGACCTGCATGAGAACGGTAGCCATGGAGGTTAGGTCTTCCCTCAAGCAACTCAAAAGGATCACAGTATCAAGTCGGTCGTCATAATAACCACCAATATGGTGATCTGGTCCCAAAATGGCACTCTAACAGAGTCGCCATATGCATCTTAATCTGACATAAGTTTTGGAGCTGATGCCATATCTAGCCCACGAGCCTCCATATTTGGAGGCTGTGGGTGTTGGTTTGGAGCACGGGAAAGGGAAGTTTCAATCCGACATGTTCCTCCCGTGGACATCCAAGTCAATGGTGCTCCATTCGTATGGTTACCACTTCCGCCGTGCCAATGGCATAACTACTTATCCACCAGGAAGACCGCTAATTAATGACTACTGTCACGTTTCACACCGGTTTCCCAACCACACGCGACAACCACCCTGGTTTCTCGCTAGAGTGTATCCATTCACGAATATATAAACCCCCACATAAGCATAACTCTGCTTTTCACTTCCCGAGAAGCATAACTTGTGCTTCACGTGGAACAACTGTTCGTTTTCATTTTTCGAGAAGTACATTTTTTTTATTCACGCGGGAAGAACAATTTTTTTCGCATGATACACAGCTGTGTTCTTCAATTTTGGGATGCATAGTTTCTTTCACATGGTTTTATGAAAAAAGAAAAACTAAAAGAAAATAGATAGAAAAGCATTTTTGAATTTTTGAAAACCCCACCATTTTGAAAAACATTTTGAAAACCCCACCATTTTCTTGAATTTATGAAAATAGAAAAACTAAAAAAATAGATAGAAAAGCATTTTTGAATTTTTAAACAGGGTAACTCATTCTTAAAAAAAGGAATTTGAACAAAAAGCCCAGTGCTAATGTATAGCACGTGCCAACCCGGGGGATGCAATTGCGCTATTTTTCTTACGACTGTGTCCAACCCCAACGTCAACCGTACCTGCTTCGATCTGGTTTCCCGACGAATTTGCTCCTGAATTGCCGTGTGTGCATGCCCTGTTCTAGCATACTTTCATTTGTACGAGAGGAGTAGCGAGATGTCGTGCTAAACACACAACAAATTCAAACATTAACAAGAAAAGAGTGGCGGAAAGATCAGGAGTAGTGTATGCATTATTATAAAGTACTAGCAAAATGCCCGTGCGTTGCCACGGACCTTTTAGTTTGTTTTAATCCGATTGCACCTATAAATAATAATGCATATCTTATCTTGTTCCCCACTCTGTCTACCACCCTCCATCTCTATCCCTACCCTTCTATTTCCCACCCTCGCTGCCTCTTTCTTTCTAGACCCCTCTATGTCTCCATGACACAATCCCCTAATGATGAAAAACCCCCTGCTTTATATTATAAAGCAACAATCACTGCATACATCCGATAAGACCGATACAAACACACACCACCACCGCACTCAACACACATCCAAAGCAAGATACAAAGGTGCCGACAAACCACCCCAACGACTACCAAGCATACTACGAATGAGCAAAAAAGAACCGCTTCTAGCCGACGGACCACCGCATGAGTGATCCACCAAAGAGAGGTGAGACGGCCAACGCCGTAGCGGGGACTCCAAAACGGTGCCTCCAAGAAGGGCAGGACCACTGATAGCCGCCATCATCTCATCTCGTGGATCAAGTTTTCACTCGGAGCAACACAAAGGGAGTGAGAGCACCACGACGGACCCTGCAAGGGGGAAACAACGTCTGCGGACGCCACCGCCGACGGCTAGTACAAAGATTGGGCAAGTGATGTACCCCGGTGCTCCGACCCCCTCCGTCGCACCCCTACTCCGCCAACCACCCGCATCCATGCCGCCCGAGCGGCCTTGTCTGCTCTCCCGCTCCTGAGCCCCGCAAATCCGCCCAAGATCAACGCGCCTCCCACTGCCAGGGCCGCCACCTTGTACCCAGACCACCCTGAGAACATCAAAGGGGGTGGCTTTCAATAGCTCCTCCAAATCCAACCACCGCCGGAACCGACAACGACCGTCCAACCTCAAGCATCGCCAGAAAGAACCAGGCTGGGGAAAAGGGGAAGGGGAAGGACCGGCACACGACCACGACCGACACCCCCTACGCCAGCGATAGGCGACTCAACAACAGCAGAGCCCCGATCCCTCCTACCGACTTCCCCCTCCCCCCGAAGCACCCCTGCTTCGCCCCACCATGGCTACTGGCACGGACTGGCGAGAGGCCACCAGCAGCCACATCTCCGCCAAAGAGGGGGATAGATCCACCGCCACCACCTCCACCAAAGATGGGCACCAGAGAAACCCGCCTGCGCCGCACGCTGTCGTCCAGAAGCCGGGGAGGAAGGCCCGACCGGACTCCAGGACGCGCACGCACCTCCACCACCTCAGCCATGCCACCAACACTGCCCGACGTCCACGACCCCTGTTGGCCTCAGCCCTCGCCGCCGGACGGGCTGCCAGTGCCAGATCTGGCTGGATCAGACCAGATCCATGTTGCACGATTTGCCCGAAGGACGAAGCCCCGCCTCCACCGCACAGCCACCACGACACCGATATAGCATCGTCTGGGAGTCTCAGTTGTGAGACTGGGCAAGACTGTATCACAATCCCCTAATTACTGCCATGAAAGAAAAACAAAAAATCAGCATGCAATCCCCTAATGCCCTCGATTTGATTTGATTGAAGCATGGAATCCAAAGAGAAGCGCACTGCAGATAGGAAAGAAATAGAGCAAACAATTACCGGCGACATTACAGTAGAAGAAAACGGAGATATAAATGCCCGTGCCTTGCTACGGGTGAATGCT
The DNA here is from genome assembly GCF_002162155.2 of Triticum dicoccoides. Lineage (NCBI taxonomy): Eukaryota > Viridiplantae > Streptophyta > Magnoliopsida > Poales > Poaceae > Triticum > Triticum dicoccoides. The sequence goes on from NC_041384.1 coordinate 742,583,449, forward strand.
TGTAAATAAATCAAACAATAAATTATTTCAAAAAAATCAAGCAAGTGATTAAGCAACAATACTTGATTCGGACTTATACTTCACATCACAACACCATCATCTTCTCCATTGTAATCAGTCACATCCAATGTTCATATGTAACATGGATATGCATGAAAAAGAAGGTGATTTTACAAACTTATCAATTACTCATGGCTTGCCCTCTTAATTTGTGGTGAGACTACTCCACCAGAAATCGAGCTTAACAATGACCCCAATGATCATCCTCAATGAGTTTGCCATCTTCCTTGACAACGAGCTTCCGAAGCATGCACTTTAAAAACGATAGTGAACGTGAGCCTTGATAATAGGGAACAAATACAACACGATCCACTCTAGCCATGGGACCCAACTAAGCTTTCTTTCCATGCCAGCTCCCTTGGTATTTCCCTCCTATCTCTCAGCTCCGACACCTCTGTCCCTCATTCCTTCTTTCTCCTTCCCTTCTCGCATGTCCACCACTCCTGCAGCTCCGCTGCCGCAGTTAGTTCCCCAACCTGTCTGGAACTTGATTGGTGGACAAATCTGGTGGATTGGACATAAAAACATACACATTGATTTTATCCCATATTTGAAAATTAAGAAAATAAAGTACATTCAATCGACATGATTTGATGTTACAACTGTACGCAATACCTACGCAAATGCCTAACATGAATACATGTCACTGTTCAAATGCAAACCAAAAAACCACAACATAGCATCATGCTCCCAGACAACAAGTAAGTTTGTGTTATCTTCATATATGTTCGCACCAACCATAGAATAAAAAGAAAACTGGAAATAATGCACAAACTAACAAAAATTTCTTAGCAGATAATGTTTATACAAAACAACACCAACTTCATTTATCTTTATTATGAAGACAATGGAGCTGAGAGACTGAGAGGCAAAATAATGTTGATAGGAGAGGCAAAATTAACTCAGATCTTCAATGGCAGGATTAACAGTTAGTCGTTGCCTCTCCAACTCTCATCTCCCCAAACTCCATGTCACACGATAACCACCCCACAACCTCGCGCCATGTCGTAGTCACCGAGCTCTGCAACCTCCACACCACAAGACGCTGATCCGCCTCCCTATGGGGCTCCCGCTGCTCCTTTCCCTTCAGATGCACCCTGATGGCCCCCTCCATCACAACCGCAGACTCTCCTTTTTCACCCATGATACCTCTCTCGTGCCGCATCGATTTGGCCTCATGGTCGATGATCAAGCCGAGAGGGGACAGAAAAGCTCGTGCTAAGGTCTGACCGCCCACGGCCCTAGTGCGTCACGATATGGTTGGGGCAACCTAGAGGAGAGTGTATAGGCGAATATGTGTCGCTGTACATCCACTTTGGGTGGGGTTCATAGAAGGATCAAGCTCTCATGCCTGTCGACACAACGAAATGCTTCGGATCCCTTTTACACCCACCCTCCCTCTTCCTTTTGGTAGCTCATTAGTTAATTGATACATAGACTAACTAATTATATGAATATGAATATTTAATTTCTTATTGATTTAAAATTTATATTTCAAACAATAGATAGTTTGTGTTGGCGCCGAGCCCTAGCTTATTCATTGTGCCGGTGCCCAGCTCCCTCTCGCTCTCTCACGAATGGAGGTAGAAGAAGAACCGGAGGAGACATCACAGAATTTTGCCAGCGACGAACGCCGCCACGGGCGCACCAACACCCTAATCTTTTCTCTTTTTAGCCAGCTCAAACCAAGCAGTACACGGGGGGTATTTATACAGGGAGTATACACGCCCACGATCCGCTCGCCCGGCCGCGCGCCCGGCGCGCCACTACGCGCATGACACGGTCAGCTCCAACAGATCGACAACGGCTACCCTGTAACTCTCGACAACTCGGACGCAGCCACACACCGGCATCCGACCGAACCAGAACACACGCACAGGGCGCATCCGCCATGGCTACGTACAACCTAGACACGCACGTACATGCTGCTCGACACCAACGCCGTGGCAAAGTTACAAACAACTAAACTACTGAAGTCTGTAAGCAAGTTACAAACAAGTAAGCAACATCTAGGAAGTATACATTACCTAGCTCTTAAATCTACACTATCCGTATGATGACACAATGGTTCAGCATAACTATTTTATCCTTAGCAAGCCATGATTATGTAAAAATATCAAAAAATAATTGAGCAGCAACATTGTATTGTTAGTTATAATAAGGTTTTCATATTTTTATTGGAAACTTGGTTGGTGGGAAAGGACGGAATAAAGTGTGCACACCAGCTAGTCATAGCCTATACGCATACGCATGAACAGAAGTTCACGACGTAATAGGCAACAATGAAATTATGTTTTGGTTTTGTGAAATATGGCGAACCAGCGTCTGTAACAGACCGTAGGTTTTTCTTAATTGGTTGCCCTCGTCAAGACACCCAAGGGGAACAATATGAAGGCTATATTATGCTGCAACTACATATCAGATAACAAAAGCAGTATTTACTTTACAACTGGCATATATATACAAGAACTTTCATGCATATATAATTGGAGGGATGTAGACCATAGTTATGAATTTATGTGAATAACAATTCGAAACATATGTTAATTCTACAAGAAAACAACATACCATATGCGGACACAACATGTATATCTCTCCCCCACCCCAATATGCAGGCACATTCTGAACTTCTCATAGATTAATGTGACAAATATAACATCCATCATAAGAGTGAGATAATGTTCCGTTGTGAGGTTCAGATAGCAAGAAAACAACGTACCATATCCAAATGAGCTCAAGATAGACGCCGAAATAAAGGGAATAGCTTCAGGTGCCGAGTTGATTAAAATATTAAGACCCATGCTTCATATATATCAATTGACCATGAGTGTGTGGAATTTCGGCTGATTCACAACCATCCGTAGTGGAAGGAAGAACCAAAGGGCACTGATGTTTCATGGACCAGCCCCTGCAACACAAGAAATCGACATCAATGACCATACAACGAATGGATCTGAAAACTCACAAAAATAAGAACTTGGAGGCAAACACAAATAGAAGAGAATAAGGAAACCAACTCTTCCGGTCCAATCGACCATGGGCGAGCCTCAAGTTGTTGAATCTATACGACCTGACAAAAGAGGATGACATGGGAGGACTAACGAAACAAACAAGCGACCTGACAGGGACATGTATCACGGTGCCCTACAAACAGCAAAAAGTAAAGGTGTTTAGTTACATGCCATTATTTTCTCTTCCAACTTGTGTGGAAAACAGTGGAGAGACTATCAATTGTCATATTATTATTTTGCACTGATGTGCCTGAAGAAATTCACCTGTGGACTCGGCTTGCTTGTGACATTTTATCCAATAAAAACACAACTCATGCGAAAATCAGTAACTGGAACCTGCCAACTTTTTTCAAGAAAATAAATTTGACCAAGCATGACACACACACACACATGCTCAATGCCTCCTATGCAGAATTATAAACAAAAGATTGATTACAAAGATCAGTAATTTGAAGTTCATTAAGTATGATGCCGAAATCATGAGGCGCGAATGCTTCTGTGTTCTCCCTGAAATTTTCAGATACAAAGAAAAATTATGTTGCCGTACAAGAAAGTTAGCCAAAATTGTAAGATATCGCTCCTCCTCCATCGACTTTTTCTATAACAAAACACCGAAATACAAACCAAAATTAGGAGAAACAAAACCAGAACCGAACAATGGGGTTAAGATCGTTGGTCCTGTCGATAGTCTCCTAAAGTTCTCCGTCTGAAATCTGAACCCAATGTCCGCTGCAAACAAAACCACATAAATCACACTTCAGTTAGAGCCAAATGTCCGCAGCAGTACTACTCTAGGAGAAACACAGGAGTGAGAGGGGATATATGTCAAGCGTGTAGGCATGGGCATACTTCACGTTGGGTACTGGACGGAGACCCTATCCGCGGCGTCGATGAAGTCCAACGTGACGAGGAATTTCGTCCCCTCCTTGCGGACCTTGAGCCACTCATCACGCGTCACCATCTTCTACAAATACACGATGGAGGTCGGGGCAGGAGTTGACTGACACCGCGATGATGGCTGCGACGGTCGTGAGAGGGAGGGATGTGTGGGGGAGGGGCAGAATTGAGGCGTAGGCGGTAGAGAAAACCAGGGACGGCCGGACCAGAGGGCCTAGCCGCCGACATGGAACACACAAGGAAGAAGCGACGAAGATTGCGTGCGCATTAGGTTTTGGGTGAGGGCAGATACGGGAACGACAACGGCGAGGCCGGAGACGATGAACGCCCATGCGATCTGGAGAGACGGCTGCAACCATCCCGACGGCGACGGCGGCGATCCGGACGGCGGCGATCTGAGGCGACAAGATGTTGGCGGCGATTCCAACGGCGACGGCGGCGATCCGAATGACGGCGAAGGCAGCGATCCGGGGCGGTGACGGCGGCGATCCGAAGGACGCTGGGCTGGTCGACAAGCTCCCGTGTGGCGGCGGCGCAGGAACCCTAGCGCGTGCGAGGGTACCGAGGAGAGGATGCTTGCGCGAGGAGAGGGAGGGGAGTGGTTCGTGCGTGGGGTGGTTTTTTTTGGCTGCATGAGTGGGCGGGGGCAGCGGAGACGAAAAAAACCGACGAAAAAAAAACCATGGAGCAGGGGGGAAGCGCTGGGACGTGGGAGGTGGTCGGAGGGGCGTGTGCCGGACTCGATCGCGGGGTTTTCCTTATTTTTTCGCGGCTGAGGGGATGGTGAGAGGAAGTACCAAAGAAGTACCAAAAAGACTGGGTGAGGTGGGACGAAAATAAAACCCGGAACGCGACCTACCAACTGAGACATTAGGAGTAGAGATTATGGAATTAACTTTCCTTTTAATTTTGTAAATCAACATTCACAATACCAAATTAATATTATTAGATGCATCATGGAATTAGCTTTCCTATTACATAATTTTAATTTTCTATATGTTGATATCTTTTAAATATAAATTTCGTTACATTTTATCAAATTTGACTTCGGACAAATCTTATGGGTGGCATAAAAAAGAACGTAGGGAGTAGTTTTACAAGTTTATTTATTATTACAAACCGTCTTAAGTCGATCGATGGTGTCTATTTGAGTGTTTTTTTGGCGTACATCTAAAAAATTCCTATACAATCGGTCCAAAAAATCCTATACAGTCAGTCAATCGACCACAGGGACCAGATATGTTTTTTTTCTTTCACTTTTCGGTATGTTCGTGACTACACCTTTGGAACATGTGTTTGGTATTATATAAATCTGGTCGGTGCATTATTACAAAAAGGGACAAAATTCTGTTTCAATAAATGATAGGTTATTCGGATCATGAATATTGCAAGCATAATACTTTGAAACAAGAAGAAAAAGAACCGATGGGACACTTGAACTGTCAAAAACGTCTTACATCTAAAAACGGAGGGTGTAGTAATTCGGAGCAAGTTAAGGTAAACATCGATAAAACCAAACACAGCAGCACGAACTTACAAGCAATGACCGAGGCTGGATTCACCATTTCTTCACACCTTCGTGCGCATCAAACTTGTACACGTTACACATTCTCTCACGTTACATACTCACTACTTGTACTCGGTACATAATACTCTCTCCTTTCTAAAATATAAGACGCAATTGACTTTTTACGGTCTTTGATGTACGACTTTGACCACTTATATATATCAACCCGTGGTATCTCCTCGTCGCCATCGGGGGAATTCTTGTTCGAGCCCGGGTGAAGCATTTTGATCACCCTTGCGACGAACAACCCGGGCGTGTTGACGACGCTGCAATTGAGGCGGATCTCCCCCTGTGTGCCAGTCTTGGGCTCGATCTTGCCCATCTTGATCATGGCGGCAATGAATTTCTCCTTCCAGAGTGTCTCATCGGCGGCGAACGCACCGACGGAGGCCTTCGGCATGGCGTTGTAGACAAGCTGGTCGTCGGAGAAGTGCAGGCCAAGGTTTTTTGAAATAAAACCAATACATCGTTTATGAGAAACATTACAATTTCACTAATAGGCTTCTCAAACCAATCCGAAGTCAAAAAAATCTAGCTAATCTAGCAAGTTCATGTGCTACTTTATTTGCCTCTCTATTGCAATGTTCGAGTTTAGTCACGATAAAATCACAAGTATAGTGATAGCAGTCATCAAACATTGCCGCCGCCGATCCCGCTGACTGTCCTCCGTCCTGCATGGTCTCAATCACCTCCAGATTGTCAGAGTTGATGATTAGGCTATTACATCCCGCCCTTTGCGCTAAATTTAGGCCAAATTTGAGAGCTAAGGCCTCCGCCATGAGAACATCCGCGCAGTAGTCTACAATAACTGCAGGCCGAGGTTCAGCTGCAATAGCTTGCAGTAGTTGTTGTCTAGCACCGTCGGCGTGCTGAGGTCGATCATCGTCGTCACGTTGGTCACTTGGATCATGTTCGTCGGGCACAACGCCTCCAATAGTGATTGGTACGTCGGGCTGATGGTATCGCTCGCCAGCCTCTCGCGGTTCTTGATGATGGAGTCATAGTGGGAGCGGCCCAAGGTGTGGGCGCCAGATAGTATCACCATCTCCTCGGCAGTCAGGGTCTTGTCCTTGAAACCCTATACAAGCCCATCCGTTGTCAAGTTTGGACTAGGGAGGCCAAACGCACTATCCTCAGTCGAGATGTTCCTGTGGCGGCAGCCCGCGGGGACCTAGTAGAATGCATTGCCACCGGTGAGGCTGACGCTGTCCCGGGCGGCGAAGGTCAGGATGTTGACGCATGACACGGTGCGCGGGCAACTCCGTTCTAATGCTGCCCTGGCCAAGTCGACAACCTCAAAGACATGGAGGCTCGGGTTGTTCGGTGGTGCCTCGAGCTTCTGAAAAATTACTCCTATAGCGTGTCGGTAATGTGAAGCTGGCGGCGCTCATGGTCGATCGTACGGGTGCTCTACACGGACGCGAACACAACCGTGCTCTCGTTGACGACATCCGAGTTCATGAGGAGCTTCGCTACAACTGCATAATCAGAGCAATCCGCCTGCAGTTGAGACACCGTAGCGTTGAGCTCCTACAAGAGCGTCTGACTGAAATGCTCCTCCATATGTTGCATGGTGAAGATGTCGTCCCGACGCCACACTCGACATCAACGATCATCATCTCCTCCACGACGGGTGCCTCCTCCTCCCGCGACCTCCACCATGGCCATGGGATCGCCTTCCTCCTCATCCTCCATCTCTTCCTCCTCCAAGATCTACTCTAGAGAGCTCGAAGGTTGGCACACCTCACCACACTAGAGGCCGGCCCAGCCTAGCCGGACACCACCCCTAGCCCGCGCCGTCGCGGCCAGAGCTCGAAGGTTGGCACACCTCACCACACTAGAGGCCGGCCCAGCCTAGCCGGACACCACCCCTAGCCCGCGCCGTCGCGGCCCGCGACCCCTGTCGCCGGGATCTGACGAGGAAGCCCCGAAGCAGCCAGCCACACCTCGTCCGTCCCACGCCCAGGCCCGCGCCTCCAGAACCACGCAGCCGCCGCCGCTCCGCCGCACGGCCGCACCACCGGCACGCCGCCCGGGTCGTCGCCGCTCCGTCCCACGCGAACGACGCGCTCCTCACCACGGCCCTGCGTCCCGCGCCGTCGGAAGCCATGGGAGAAGGGGAAGAAGGCCCCGCCGCCACCCACGCCAGTCGGGCTTCGCCCGGTGGCGCACTCCGGTGGTGGCAGGGGGGAGGGAGGGCTGGGGGTTGCTGGCCAGCGGCGGCTAGGGTTCGCCCTGCCACCCGCGAGAGCGGCACGGGCGAGGTCTCTCTCTCCTCTTCTTACCTGTCCCGTGTGGTACCTATTGAATTGTTATTGTATATGTTAATATTTTTGTCTATAAATTTAATCAATGTTTACAAAGCTTGACTTTGTTCAAAGCTAATACGCAGAGTAAATAAAAACAAAAAATATATTAAAGAAGAGGTACATATGTGTCGACCATACGCACATGCTACATACTCCGGGGTCATGCATGCTAAGAGCATCTCCAGCCGTGCCCCCAACAGGCCTCCACAGGCCACTTTTTCGGCGCCGGCGCCGAAAAAACTGCCCAGTCGCGCCCCCAGGACACCGAAAATCGCCGGTTCGGCCCTTTTTTCCGCCCGGCGGTCACAGGCTGAACGCAGCGCACTGGAGAGCAGTTTGGGGCTCCGGTGCAAGGGAAAAGCGTGGCTGGCCCACACCGTCACGGGAAAAGTCAAGGTTTTCTTCCCCGACTCGCCTCCCACCCCCTGCGCCCTCGGCCACAAGTAGCTATATCCCGGTGCCGCCCACTGCCCTACACCGCTAGATAGCCATTCCCCGCCGGAAAAATAGCAGCGCTTTGCCGCGGCAGCCCCTCCAACAGCAGCTGGGCGTTTTCGACCGCCGTTTTCGGCCGCGGAGGCGCGGTTTAGCGGCGGGTACACGCCCACCGAGCTCAAGGTGTTCGGCGATTTGCCTGCCTCGGCGATGGACTCGGATGACGAGGAAGCGCTCGCCGCGCTGCTGGAGGAGGAAGCCGAGGCCGACGTCCAGGAAGAAGAGCATCTCATGGTGCTCGCCGCCCTCGCCCAGCTGCTGGCGAGCAATGAAAAGCCGCGGCGATGTGGCTCGGCGCCTGGGCGGGTGAAAGCAAAGAATCGGCATCATCTCGAAGGCTACTGCATGTTCTACTCCGACTACTTCGCCGATGCTCCACTTCACGGCGAGAAAACATTTCGGCGCCGTTATCGGATGAGCCGAAAGCTCTTCCTCAGGATTGTGAATTCTATCCGGGAGTTCAACAACTACTTCAAGTGCAAGATGGATTGCACCGGCGCTCTTGGATTCATCTCCATCCAGAAGTGCACGACAGCGATGAGGATGCTTGCATACGGAGCTTCCGGTGATGAAATATGAGTTTTTATTTGTTGAACCATATAATTTGTATTGAACACTATTTTGTTGAAGTATTTGATATTTTTGTGATGAAATATGTGATAAAAAAATTTATGTGCATAATTGAACGCCGAACAAGGGTGAACCATGCCGAATATGGGCCTATTGCCGCCCACATGGGCCCTTTATTCGCCGAAATGGGGCTGAAAAGTGGGCCAATTTCGACGCCTGGGGGCGAGCTGGGGGTGATGACTGAGCGCGAAACCGCCCCAGCGCCGATTGCATCGCCGGCTTGCCCCCAGGGGACGCTTTTTATGCGTCCTGGAGGCCGAACGGCTGGAGATGCTCTAAACACGTATACGGGTGCATGCTAAACACGTATACGTTTTCCCCTCTCTCCTACCCCTCTGTTCCTAAACAAAAATGCTACACCTACGAAGAAAACCTAGGAACTCTTACGTAAATTTTCTAACTATAATCTCTCCGCCCCCTGATTTCAACTGGGTAGGGCCCCTCCCCCTTATTTCCTCCAACCAAAAAAAAGCCACCGAAGCCATTACGTATGAATCAGTACGTCGGTCTAGCATTGCTGGTTCCTAAATATAGCACCCGTGCGGCGTAGCCATGCAAAAGCAAGCAGGCATATATATTATAGCTGCAGCCTGCAGCTGCTTCTGATCCTATGTGACACGTACCTCGACGAAGCAGTCCTGAAAGTGGAGCCGGATGAGCCCGGCGGTGACGCCGGGGTCGGTCACGAAGGCCGCCGTGACGGCGCGCCGGACGATGGCCTCGGCGTTGGGGCAGCTGGTGCTGTAAAAACCCACCTGCAGCTGCCCCTCCACGCCGCTCGCCGTCAGGCACAGGCCGCACAGCACGGCGGTGACCAGCGCCGCCATGCTGCTGCTACTGCTCGCCATGATCGTACGTCCTGGCTGGTCAGGCTTTAGCAGTAGAAGAGTATTTATAGAGCGAGCCAGCCAGGAGTGCTGATCGATTGCATTCGTTTGACAAGTGGTGCAGTGCTAGACACGGTGCGTCGACGGCGGGATCGAAAAGGAATAGCACCTAGCCCAGGTGACACGAGGTCGTCTGGCCCCCGCCATGGGCGCTGAAGTCAAGGTGAGGAGAGGTACTGCAGGGACCCGGCGGATGGATGATGGATGGGTGGCTGCGCGGTGACAGGGAGACGACAACTTTTGCTTTGGAATGGCGATGCGCCTAGATGGGGACAACAAGGCTTCGGTCGGAACTGTCGTAGATGAATGTTACTTATCGATCCACTGGTCCAGTTGGTGCCAAGCTCCCTCCCCAGCTTGGGACCAGTGGCATGAAGTCAGTCACCTTGGCTTGGCCTATGGCAACCGGAATTGCATACCTAGGACGCAAGCCAGCAAGGTCAGCACTCGCATTCTGCTCGTCGCTTGAGAGGGTGAGGCGGGAGGAAGATGACAACGAGGGTAAAGATTTGTCGATTCCATCCGCTGCTTGTTGTGCCAAGCAAGTGTCTGACTAGTCTTTGCCTGCTTGGTTTCATTTGTCTGAATCCTGCGATCCATTCGCCCGGCCGGTCGTTTGCTTGTGCGAGGATGATGTCATCAACGGCCGGAGGTGCAACACCACCTCGAATTTGTCAAAAAAAATCTTCATCCATACTAGGGATTTCGATGATTTGTATCTATCCCATTCCTAATGCGCCACCAAAGCGGCTCACCAAACTGACCACATCAGAATATCCATGGACATGTTCAGACATCCGACCAGACGAAAGACCATCCAACCATATGTAACGCCCTCGATGCGGCTATGTCTCCTACGTGTCGAAGCACGACTTAGAGGCATAACCGCATTGAAAGCAATGTCGCAAGTGAGGTAATCTTCACAACAACCCATGTAATACATTAAGGGAAAAGGATACATAGTTGGCTTACACTCGCCACTTCACACAATTACAAGAATAAAACAATACATCATCCAAATACACTCAAGGTCCGACTATGAAACCAAAATAAAAGAAGACTACCCCAAATGCTACACAGATCCCCGATCGACCCCAACTGGGCTCCACTACTGATCAACTGGACCGAAACAACACAAAGAACAAGATCTTCATCGAGCTCCTCCTTGAGCTTGATTGCGTCACCTGCATGGCATCATCGGCACCTGCAAACTGGTTTTGGAAGTATCTGTGAGTCACGGGGACTCAGCAATCTCACACCCTCGCGATCAAGACTATTTAAGCTTATAGGACGGGTAAAAGGTATGAGGTGGAGTTGCAGCAAGCGTCTAGCATATATGGTGGCTAACATACACAAATGAGAGGGAGAAGAGAAGGCAAGGCACGTTCGAGAAACTATGATCAAGAAGTGATCCTAGAACAACCTACGTCAAGCATAACTCCAACACCGTGTTCACTTCCCGGACACCGCCGGAAAGAGACCATCACGGTTACACACGCGGTTGATGCATTTTAATTAAGTTAAGCTTCAGGTTTTCTACAACCGGACATTAACAAATTCTCATCTACCCATAACTGTGAGCACGGCTTTCGAAAGTTCATAACCCTGTAGGGGTATCCCAACTTAGCCCATCACAAGCTCTCACGGTCAACGAAGGATATTCCTTCTAGCGGGAAGACCCGATCAGGCTCGGAATCCCGGTTACAAGACATTTCGACAATGGTAAAACAAGACCAGCAAAGCCACCCAGATGTGCCGACAAATCCCGATAGGAGCTGCACATATCTTGTTCTCAGGGCACACTAGATGAGTCAGACGTCGGGTAAGCCAGCCCAGGGTTGCCCCTGGTAGCCTCGGACATCGCTCAGTTGGACCAACACTTAGAGAAGCACTGGCCCGGGGGGTTAAAATAAGATGACCCTTGAGCCGGCCGACTCAAGGGAAAGAAAAGGCTAGGTGGCAAATGGTAAAACCAATGTTGGGCTTTGCCGGAGGAGTTTTATTCAAGGCGAACTGTCAAGGGGTTCCCATTATAACCCAACCACGTAAGGAACGCAAAATCCGGGAACATAACACCGATATGATGGAAACTAGGGCGGCAAGAGTGGAACAAAACACCAGGCATAAGGCCGAGCCTTCCATCCTTTACCAAGTATATAGATGCATTAATTAAATAAGAGATATTGTGATATCCCAACAAGAATATCCATGTTCCAAACATGGAACAAGCTTCAATCTTCACCTGCAACTAACAACGCTATAAGAGGGGCTGAGCAAAGCGGTAACATAGCCAAACAACGGTTTGCTAGGACAAGGTGGGTTAGAGGCTTGGTTCAACAATATGGGAGGCATGATAAGCAAGTGGTAGGTATCGCAGCATAGGCATAGCAAAAGAGCGAGCATCTAGCAAGCAAAGATATAAGTGATTTCGAGGGTATGATCATCTTGCCTGAGATCCCGCAAGGAAGAAGAACGAGTCCATGAAGAAGACAAACGGACGTAGTCGAACGGGTCCTCACAATCACGACATTACCGGATTACCGAGAAGAAGTACACCGGAAAGAAAGCAAACAACATAGTAAACAACCACCACATAAGCATGGCACGATGCGCAAACAAGTATGATGCATGTCCGGTTTAATGAGGCATGGCATGGCAAAGTGCACAAACAATCCTACAAATTAAGTGGAGCTCAATATGCATCGGGGTGCATATTGACGGAACACAACATAACTTATTTAGTTCTCTCTCGTTTATGTACCCAACAATATTAAATCTTGTTAGCATGGCAAGAGGTGAAGCATAATGAAAGTATCTATCTAGGCAAGTTTAAATGAGGCCGGAACAACAAAACAACAAGTCCGGAAACTCCTCATGTGCATGTTTTAAGGTTCGGTACTGTTTTGCCCTAAACACAATTTTAGAGTTGTTAAACATGCAAAGTGATGCCACCATGTTAAACTAGGCATTTTTCTATCCCATTTACATATAAATTTTGTTAGGTTTGGAGCTACGGTTATTTAGTTATGAAATAAAGCATTTTAGCATGGCATTTAAGCAAATTTAAATAAACAACATTTTAAACATTTCAAACATAGATGAAAGTGGCAAATTATTAATCTACACAAAATTCTAAGCAAGTTTCATATATAACTTATTTTAATCCGATGCACGGTTTGTGAGATATTAAATGTATGAACTCTAGGGACTATTCTGCAAATCTGGCAAAAAAATAAGGCACGGGCCGAAACTGCTGGGCGCTGGGGCGCTCACCATGGGCCTGGCCGGGTTTAGACGGAGAGGGAGGCCTGCAGGGGAAAACTAGCAGCGGGCCGGCTCGGGCGGACTCAGTCAACGAAACAGGAGCGTTGCGCTCGTCTCCCTCGCGTGGATGAAGTAGAGACTGGGCGCTGCCCTAGGCGAACGAAGCAGATGGAAGGGTCAACGGCGAGGCATCTGGCAGAGCTCCAACGATGGAGGGAGGCGGAGCTCTCCGGGGATGGAGGGATCCGGGCGCGGGGTCCCCGGATCCGGCGACGAGGGATGCATTTGGCAGGACGAGAAGAGCAGGTGGAACTTGGCACAACTCCGGCGAGGGTCGACGGGAACGCGGGGACGGTGCGGAGGCAGGTTGCGGGCACGGCCGGAGGGACTTGGCGCGGGATGTGGCCTACGCACGCGGTCAACGACGCTGCTGGCTCGGCCGGGTGCTCGTCGTCTTCGACAGAGCAGGGCAGCGGCTAGAAACGGGCGAGAACGCGGTCTCGGTGAGATGCCAGATCCAGGCAGCTGCGAGGGAGCTCCTGGGGCTGTCCATGGTGGCCTGCGACTCTGGCCGATGACGGGCACACGCGAGCGGGGAAGACGAGCTCCGGCAGCCACTGTCCATGGTTGGGCTCGGAGACGCCATGGCGAGACGAGAGGGAGTTGAGGTCGGGAACGGCAGGGAGGCTCCATGGCTTCGGAGGAGGTCGAGGTTCGTTGGGGCGGACGTTGCTCCGGCGGTTGACGCAGGGTGGCGCTGCTCCCTATCCACCCTGGATCGAGGCACGGGAGGAGGGAACAAGGTGCTCGGGACCTGCAACAGATGAAATACAGAGAGAGAGGGAGATCATGAGAGAGAGCCGGGGAGCACGAGGAAAAACAAAGGGGAGGAGGGAAAGGAAGGCCACAGTCTTGTTGGTCCGGTGCTGCCCATCGCCGGCGGGGACGGCTGGCTTGATCTGCTCGGGGTCGAGGTGAGTGCCTCTGCGGGAGGAGGCAGATCGGGAGGACGCAGTGGCTGGTTGCGTGCGGGTGGATTTGGATCGAGGCTGTCGATTGGGGATTGGTTTGGCGCTGAAACCAAGGGAGAGAGTGGTGGCGGCGGACATGGGGTGGATGGGACAGATCTCTAGTTTCTAGGGTTTCATCTGTGTATAAATAGCAGGTGGGTTAAATTAGGGACTATCCGGTCCCTTCGATCGTAATCGGACGATCGCGAATAATATAGCTAGGGATCCCAAATGAGAAAACAGAGACATTTGTAGATGTTTGGGGATGATCCGGACACGACGGTGACGACTGCTCGGGTCGGGTCCGGGACAATTTTCGGACGCGCGCGCGAGGAGGGCCGCGGGCTGACGAGAGAGGTTAGGTTGGACCTTGTGGTAGGTAGTGGGCTGTGTAGACGGTCTCGAGCTAAGAGAAGAGAAGAGAGGGAGGCCCGGCGACTGTTTCTGGAGACCGAAAACGTCCAACGTTAGACCGGCTATATTGCCGCTATAGTTATCCGTTGGGGCGTCAAATGGACTCCGATTGTGATGAAACTTGGCAGGCGGTCTACCTACACTATAACAAGACCACACGCCAACTCTCATCCCATTCCGAGAACATTTTCCGGCCACTTATAAAATACTTTTCGGACATGCCGCGGGCGCGGGCAAGTGTGGTATGGGCTCAGAAAGAACAACGGGGAGAACTGGGATAACCCGGACGAATGCAAGTTTTGAAAACATGATGATGCAATGCACATGATGACATGGCAAGATACAACACGCAAGCAAATGACAAGGCAACAACAATGAAACACCGGAAGACACTTGGCGCAACTGTCTCGGGGCGTTACACCATATCCCTCCAATAAGGCAAACATCGATTTTCCCTAATGGAAAAGATCTCTGAAAACAACTAAAAAACTAATCTACTCCTCCCGGTCGGAGGCGAGGTTGATGACCCCCGCACAGGAGCCATCGGCCTCGTTGTCGTTGGCGGTCATAGCCATATGCCTCTTTTCGCAGCGTTGTCGTGCTTATGCGGCGCCTCATCATCCTTAGCCTCGAGCTTCTCAAAAAGTTACTCCCATAGCGCGTCTATGATGCGAGTTGGCGGCGCTCGTGGTCAATCGTACGGGTGCTCTACACGTACATGAACACAACCGTGTTCTTGTTGACGACATCCGGGTTCACGAGGAGCTTCGTTGCGCCTGCATAATCCGTGTGTTGCGCCTGCAGTTGAGACACCGTAGCGTGGAGCTCCTACAAGAGCGTCCGATTGAAATGCTCCTCTACCTGTTGCATGGTGAAGATGTCGTCCGCCGCGCCACCCGCGACATAAGCGACCATCATATCCTCCTTTGGCACGGGTGCCTCCTCCTCCCGCGACCTCCACCATGGCCATGGGATTGTCTTCCTCCTCGTCCTCCATCTCGTCCATAGATCTCGAAGGTTGGCAGCATCAATGTGGGGCCGACGTTGGGCTTCTGCAACGTGGACCTCCAATATGATTTTGGCGCAGTGCTCCGGAGTCAACATCTTGTACCATGAGATTTTGGTATGGACCATGGCAATGGTGGATGCGAACTAAGGAGGGGGGGGGGTCATACGATGGCGGAGGGGTGGGGAGATGGGCTCCAAGGTAGGCTTTTGGTGGGTGACTGGTCGACTTTTCAATAGATGGGGCAGGCGAAGTGGCAAAGGTTCAATGTGGGCAACTGATGTAGGCTTTTCAGGTGGCGTGCCGACATGACTGTAGATAGGTGGACGTCCGATGAAGATGGTGTGTATGAGGGGGGTGTCTATAGCCGGAGACGCCTTTTGGGGTGGGTCCAATGTGTCAGAGTCCGACGTGGCTCACGCTTGGACTCCCCTTGATTTCCCCTCGAATTGGGGCCAGGCTAGAAAATTCAAATGTTCGGACATGTCCTGATCAATTTGGTGATCTGTGTTGAACGGCTCAAAGTGTCTGAACCGTCTGATTCGAACATTTGAGACTTATTTGAAGATCCTCACTGGACATGAACTTATTCGGCAAACCAGTATTTTGTCCTCTAATAAGTTGGGTCTACGTGCAATGCCATTTTTTCTCCTCAAATGCAGTTGACCTGAACCAGCCCCTTGTTCCCCCTTATGGTGGGGCAACCTCTCCATGGCGGTCATTCATCGCGCTTTTACTTCCACGTAGTTGGCGTGCTTTCCCTTTCCTCTCTCGTCTTCAGCTTGGTCGTATCATTGATGATTATGACCTGCATGAGAACGGTAGCCATGGAGGTTAGGTCTTCCCTCAATAAGCAACTCAAAAGGATCGCAGTATCAAGTTGGTCGTCATAATAACCACCAATATGGTGATCTGGTCCCAAAATGGCACTCTAACAGAGTCGCCATATGCATCTCAATCTGACATAAGTTTTGGAGCTGATGCCATATCTAGCCCACGAGCCTCCATATTTGGAGGCTGTGGGTGTTGGTTTGGAGCACGGGAAAGGGAAGTTTCAATCCAACATGTTCCTCCCATGCACATCCAAGTCAATGGCGCTCCATTCGTATGGTTACCACTTCCGCCGTGCCAATGGCGTAACTACTTATCCACCAGGAAGACTGCTAATTAATGACTACTATCACGTTTCACACCGGTTTCCCACCCACACGCGACAACCCCCTTGTTTCTCACTGGAGTGTATCCATTCGTGAATATATAAACCCCCATAGAAGCATAACTCTGCTTTTCACTTCCCGAGAAGCATAACTTGTGCTTCATGTGGAACAACTGTTCTTTTTCATTTTTCGAGAAGCACATTTTTCTATTCATGCGGGAAGAACAATTTTTTTCGCATGATACACAACTGTGTTCTTCAATTTTGGGATGCATAGTTTCTTTCACATGGTGTGCTTCATGCAATTAAAACTAGAAAAACTAAAAAAAATCATTTTTCCCTAGAAAAACATAGGAAAAATTAAGTGAAATCCGAAACCCCAAAAAATAGTGGAAAAAAATCCTTGGCAAAACCGTGCAGGAAAAAAACTGGGTTTCCGTGATGCCCCCAACACGCGATACGTGGCGATTGAAGCGCTCGCGCGCGTCTGCTACGAAGCCCCCGAGGGGGTATCCGTGGACTAGTTAGTCCCTGTTTTGGCAACCAAGCAAATATTAGCCAAAATATTGGCATTCAACCGAAGCAAGGCCATATTTATTGGGAGCTCCTATATGATGCTCATTGTGCAAACAGTAGTCGGCCTTCCGCACAAGGAGAGCCCCGATTGAGCCGACCCATATAGCTACTATGGCGATTAGTTTTTTTTAATCCGGCTTTAAAAAGAATGGCTTTTTTAGAAAAAGTCCATACATTTTTTGAAACCGCATAGTAGAAATTCGGAACATTTTTGAATTATTTTTGAAATTTGGGAACATTTGTTTTAAAAATACTATTTTTGAATTATCGAACAGTTTTGAAAATGGGAACAATTTTCGGAATTCCAAAGCAATTTTGGAAGCATGAATTTTTTTGAAATTCCTATTTTCTTGAATCTGCGAACAAATTTTGTAAACAGGAACATTTTTTTGTAACTCCGAACAAAACTTGAAAACAAAAAACATTTTGAAAACCCCAACATTTTCTTGAATTTATGAAAATAAAAAAACTAAAATAAAATAGATAGAAAACCATTTTTGAATTTTTAAACATGGTAGCTCGTCCTTAAAAAAGGAATATGAACAAAAAGCTCAGTGCTAATGTATAGCACGTGCCAATCCGGGGGATGCAATTGCGCTATTTTTTTCTTACGACTGTGCCCTCATAGGGGATCTTTTCACTGCATTTGTTTTGATCCGTGCGCACTTATCGGTGCTGGGTCACGGATGGGCTCGGAGGCCATCTTTTCGTCCGTGTGCACTTTTCGATGCTGGTTCACGGGTTGGGCTCAGCGGCCTCTTTTATTTGTGCGCTTTGGCATCTTTCGCAGCTGACAGCCGTGCATGATCCCCGTGTTGGCGATGCACTAGGCAGAATTCGGCCTAATAAACTGATCACATATTGATTAAACTTCCCGTACGGTACTATTCGCCCGGTGGATTTCTCTTCGCGCAAATGGGCCGGCCCATTTACTTCGTCCCTGTGCGTTGCCTCCTCTCCTTCCCAAGCCCCGACGACGCCTTCGGCCTTCTCACTCGCCGCCGGCGCCGCCACCGGGGTTGGCGCCGCCGGCCACTCCTATGCTCCCTCCAGCCTGACTCTGCTCATCCCCTCACTGGAGTCGGCGCCTCCCTGGAACACTAGCTCCGCCATGTGTTCGCCGCCTCCCGCGAAACCCTATCCCAGCCGTGCCCGAGCTTTGGTGGCCGTTACGGCGTCGCCTGCGCCCGCGGCGGCTCCCTCGTCGCCGCCGCCGTCGCCGGGACCTAGGGTTCGGGCATCCGTGCTTGGTGCCCCGCGTCTCGAGGTCCCCGTCCTTCGTCGGGACGCCGGAGCTGGCCGCTGCCGTCTCCGTCGTTCAAGCAGGTGAGGCTCGGCCCCACCCTAACGTCGTTCAAGCAAACCGTTTTCCGGACGAATTTGCTCCTGAATTGCCGTGTGTGCATGCCCTGTTCTAGCATACTTTCCTCATTTGTACGAGAGGAGTAGCGAGATGTCGTGCTAAACACACAACAAATATATTTGACCATTAAGAGCGGCGGAGAGATATAGGATTTTGGAGTAGGGTATGCATCATAATGTGATGGTTCAGTGTCCAAGTGTCGCGTCGATGTGTAGTCACTGCCATAAACAACGAACCTGCACGATCGCAACCAGGTTCCTGTAGAACTATGTGAAGGATCTGGTAGGTAGTATTGCATGACTGGCCGATTTTGATGCTCCTGTGTTTAGTATTCTCTTTCTAGGCATTGCTATTAATTTAGAATAACGGGTTAGTAAAGCCGGAAGTACTGTATTCTAGAGATTAGAGATGAATTAATTTTGTTAGTATTGTACTTGCTCTTGTAAACACCCTAGCTCTGTGAATTGATCGTTTCTTTAGGTTCTGGTTCCATAACTGTATAAAATACATCTTTTCATTTATTTTGTTAATTCCGTAGTTTATGGCCAAGCTGCCTAGTTGGCGAGGAAAAACTGGAATATAAATCAGTTATGTAAGGATACTCTCCGTTATTATCTTTAAGGCCAGTTTTCTGCGCAACTCACAAAAAACTCATGCGTGCCCATCCTCTGTTTTTGTTTGTCAATCATAGTTAGAAACCTCATGACAAACATAGCATTGAAACTATCCTGCAGATCTCGTGTCAGAGAATGAAACTAGTCGGTATATCTTTATTTATGTAGTTTCTCCATTCTCGTCTAGGTTTTGTTGTCTTCCTTTCTAATATGTGTTAATGACGTGGGTAAGAGTGAACTAATTCAACTGTATATTCTACCATTTCAGATGCATTAGAATCCCTTAATTCTGGATTCGGAAAACCATCCAAGTCATGATGCAGTATTGGCCTCTTGAGCTTATTTTGCAAGATTACTTTGTAGAAAAGTTTCCTCCCATATCTACTGATTTTAAGTAGGTAAACTGAGCTTCCATTTTCTGTATTTGATTGCGCAAGTTCTTTACAGAAGACTGGAAATTTCTGTGGTTGAGTTCTCTGCGAGATGACATGCGTTTCTGTATTTCTTTGTTGCATGTGTTTCCTAGTGGACTTTAAACCAATAGTGATCCTTGTCTTGACATTTTCTCATGTTCTGCCAAATTGTTAACGATGCCTGGTAATTATGTAGTTATGATTTGAAGTCCATGTACTGTAGTAAACTTTTAGTCGGTTTGAGGCTTCGTTTGCTACATTTTCTCACCATGCAGTGGATTTTATTTCGCAAGTTAAAATTCTGCTGCCACACTATTACTGAAGGTGACCATTGATCTAATCTGGCCATGTGCAATCGAATGAGGTCTTCAGAAAATTTGCCTAGTAACTTGTTAACATTCTGATTTCAAATATTGCTTTACTTAGCATGTATTCATGTGTGCACACAATTATTTTCTTTTTTAAAATCTTTGCAAGGCTCAGTTGTGGTTACTCAAGTTCACATTTAAT
Organism: Triticum dicoccoides; assembly: GCF_002162155.2. Taxonomy (NCBI): domain Eukaryota; kingdom Viridiplantae; phylum Streptophyta; class Magnoliopsida; order Poales; family Poaceae; genus Triticum; species Triticum dicoccoides. The sequence goes on from NC_041384.1 coordinate 742,603,631, forward strand.
CTTCCCTGATATGTTTGATTGTCTTTTCATTTTTCTTAGGAATGAAGTGGTTAGTCTTGGATGCCATTCAGTGATGTAACTTTGTGATCTAGTGTCATCCTTCATGTACCAAGGTAAGCCATTGTGGCTTCTTGGATGCCATTTCCTGCTTTTTTTTGTAGATGGCCTTGTCTATTAAGCCATTGTTACGTCTGCAGTTGTGCCCATGCTGTAACCTTACTAGATCATAGTGTCATTTATAACCATAGTTACCATTTTCAGTAGTTTGTAATTCTTTATTTGTGTGAAATAAAATTAAGAGCTGGTCACCAACGAACTAGCCATGGACAGGGGTATGTGGAAACTTGCTATCCATGTGCCAGAACCATGAGTTGGTCGCGAGATCTTATGGGTTTCACCTCTACCCTACCCCAACTCGTTTGGGACAAAAGGCTTTGTTGTTGTTGCTGCTGCTATTGTTGTATTTGCGGCAATTTTCTGTTCTACTGGCTAGCATTTAATTAGGATGTGATATGTTCTTCTGTATGTTTGTAGTTTGTAATCCTTAGGATAGCCATGACGTAGACTTAGATTTTTTTTTTGTATCCTAACTTTTCTAAAGTTGAAAATAATTGAAATTACACTAATTGGAAGTCTAGATAGATGCTAAGAGTCGAGCATGAATTAGGTGCGGGATATATACTAATCAAGCAGGAAAAGTGCATGGCTAGCATTTAAATGCTAGGGTTTTGCTGTGAGTAGTGAAGAAATGCATGACTAGCCACTTTAAATGCTAGCTATGGCTTGCTTTTTTAGTCCTCAAAATCAACAAAGTCATCAGTGTCAATGGGAACCGCTGCAATTACGAGCATGTGAGCAAGCATTAGTTCCTAGCTTGTTTTTTCTCAAGAATCCCGAGTAAGTTTTCAGCTTCTGGTTTCCTCTGAATCCTAGAGAGATAAAATATGTTTCCTGTTTTTTTACCTGATCACATTTATAATCTTAGATAGGTAATCCGATTGGAACTTCAGCAACTACATGATCAATTTGTTTTGTGGTTATCCTATTTCCAGTTGTCTTATGTTTTGAAATTCATGTTGGTAGGTGCAGCTGAAGAGGTGATCCTTTAAATCTCCTCAGCTTCCATGCCCCAACCACACTTCAGTCCACAACAAAGTGGAGGAGCTGCATCGACATTAGTTTGAATCAGATCGGGCAGCCGCCGTAGTTGGAGTGGAGAAACTACGGCAGATGGCACTACAGTTAACTTCCCCTGCACTATTGTGAACTGTAGTAGACTTATGGCACCACGGTTCACCTTCCATATATGGTTCGAATATGTTGCCCAACACTTGTTACCAGGCAAGTAACTCGTTATTCTTAAATCCTGTTCCATTCTCCAGTCCAAATTCGATTAATGCAAATAAATCGGATTAATCCTTAAATGTCTGATCAAGAAAAATGTGCATTGTAGATGTCTATCTACCAGAACTGCTCATGACCAGACTCTGCATCATACGGACTAGAGAAGAACCAGCAGGTGTAGTCTGCATCATCTCTAGCGGCAGCATGCAATCCTTTATCTCTTCTATTGCTTCTTAATACAGGCTAAATATCACTGATTATCTTCATGGTATATCTAATCATTCTGCCTTCCAGCATTAAGCAAATTTATTAGGCCTAGGAGTCGAGCACTGAATTGATAGTCTCTCCACGAGTTTCTAGCTATTTGAATTTCTATTCATGTTCGCACACGAGTATATATGGGATATTTCTTGTGCCTTAAGGACAAGGGGGGAACCAAATGTATTTTCTAGAGTACTTATGAGATTGAGTTGCTGCATGATTTATCTGTATAAATTTATATGCTCATGTCTGTGTTTAATAGGATCTGGCTAACTAAAGTTTGGCAGGTGATTCTCTTGAATGGAAGGTTTAATCGAGGATTGAATTGACCACAAACTATAGCAGATGCAGGGCATCAATCGGCTCAGAAGAAATGCCAAATGAACCTAATTGGTTTCTCATTGATGTCACTGACAGTGATGAGTTTGCTCGATTTCTGGCCTGCAGGCTGTAGCATGTGTAAAAACTAACCAATGTATTACTCCCTCCATCCCATAATGTAAGATGTTTTTGGACACTACCTTATGGGACGGAGGGAGTGCCAAACAATGTCTTACATTATGGGACGGAGGGAGTGCCAAACAATGTCTAACATTATAGGACGGAGGGAATGTCAAACAATGTCTTACATTATGGGACGGAGGGAGTGTCAAATAATGTCTTACATTATGGGATGGAGTATTATCTACTTTAGCAACGTCTGCAGATGGATATTAGCAACACATGGGCGTATTTACTAGCTATCAGCTTTATTTTCTTGTCATAGTCTAGGACTCTAGGTCGTTACAAGCCAGCTTTGTTTTCTGTTTGACGCCAGCATAACAGGCCACGTCATTCCCTGTCAAGGAATATTATATTTGCGTTTCGTTGTGTTCATCACAGAGATTAAGTTTAGACATCTGTAATGGTCACTGTCATTGTCATCGTCATTGTCTCTGATGAACATTTATGTGGCATGTCGAGCTGAACCATAATAAAAGAAGGAAGACCTTATGAGATCCCATCGAACTGTTAGCATCTTGATGTCGTAACTGATCCTTGGGAGATTAAGTTTATGACTTGCTTATTCATAACTAGTCTCTTCAAGGTACTTCTAATTTACTGCAATCAAACTGACAGCATCTTCATTCGATCTGATCCTTGACACCAAAATCTAATCAGCACATTAATTGGATCCACATCCCGAGATTAAGTTGACGAGTACAATATGCGGGTATTTGGTTCCAGGGACTTTTTTGTGTTGGGACTAGAAAAAGTCCCTAGCAAACCAAACAGGGTGAGTCTTTTTCAAAAAGTCCTAGGGACTAGAAAAAGTCCTAGGACTAGAGAACCAAACACCACCTATATATACTAGATGCATGTGGCGTGTCAAGGTGTAGTCGTAATAAAAGATGGGAAGACCTGATTAGATCCCATCGAGGACTTGCCTATTTATAATTAGTCTCTTCAAAGTCCTCTTAATTTACTGCAATCAAACTATTAGCATCTTGGTGCAAAGCCTGTCCTTCAGATGTGAGATATGGCAATTTCCCGCACTTATAAATTACTAGTAGTACTGAAAGTCTTGCTGAAATTGAAATGTTTTGCTACTGATAAATTCTTCTGCTATAAATTTAATCTGTTGCAGTTGCGGTTGAATTGATGTTTGTTAAAGCCTTATTGGTTGTTTTTGGCTCCTATTGTATCGAGAACTCCTACAATACCTTAGAAGTGTGTGCATAAGAGATTTCTTGGAGCGGTTACTTGGGAAACATAGTGTTTGTGGTAACAAATTTATTTTAGATAAGTGTTTTGCTATCGAAAACGGTTCTTAAAGATGGTGAGTTGGTGACATAGTGGTGGGAATACATAATTCTACTTATTTTGGATACCCGTGCATGCCCAACAACAGTGCGTGGGAGTATGGACGTAGATAGATTCTTTGTCTATGTTTAGGCCTTATCCACGCAAAAAATATGTGGAATTCCAAACATCAAGGTGCCAAGACTTGACCCCAAACATGAAGATTATTGTTTTTTATGAAAAGCGCAAACCAAGTCTAGAAAACATAAAAATTTGCAGGGTGTCATTATATAATCCCTAGAGGTTGTGCTAAAAATCTGAGAAGGTTTGGCTAAAGTTATTGGACGTGGATCCTCTGAGTTTGCAATCCCTGCCATACCCTGCCTTTGAGTCACTGACAAGTGGGGCTCATGCTGTGTGGGACCCATGTGTCAGTGACTCAAAGGTAGGCTAGGCCACCACAGGGGATCCTCGTCCAAAGTTGTGATGTACACTGCTTAGAAACCGTACCATATCTCAGAAAGAATCTAGGTTTCAAGATAGAACGAATTAAGTTTGAAGGTGAAGTGATGATTGCTTCATCGGTTGGCCTTTAAATTTTTCCTACACTCTACATACACCGTTACATGTTCCATGTCAAAGTTTGGCATTTTTGGGGATTGATTTACTCTATTTAAGCCATTAAATGCATTTCTAGGCATTGGGAGAGGGGACCACCACTAGTAGAAAACAGGGCTTTGGTCCAGGCCGGGTCAGCCCATTAGTCTCGGTTCAGTCCAGAACCGGGACCAATGGGGGCATTGGACCCGGTTCGTGAGCCCAGGGGGGCGGCCGGGCCACGTGGGCCATTGGTCCCGGTTCGTCTAGACCTTTTGGTCCCGGTTGGTGGGACGAACCGGGACCAATGGGCCTCGCTCCTGGCCCACCACCATTGGTCCCGGTTGGTGGCTTGAACCGGGACCAAAGGCTCCCCTTTAGTCCCAGTTCATGCCACCAACCGGGACCAATGAGGTGCCTACATATACCCCCTCGCGTAAGAGCAGGGCACACTGCTCTGTTTTTTTCTGGCCGAGGGGGAGAGGGCTTGGTGGTGCTCTAGCTCACCTCCTATGCACACAAGGTGTTTGATGGAATGCCCAAGCCACACTACTTAAGCTTTCTCCTCTCCAAGCTCGACCTCCAAACTCCATTTTCCTCAATATTTGTCTAGATTTAGCGGTCCGTCACGCCCCGTCCCCGTCTTCACCGCCGTCGATCACCCGCGCCAAGCTCATCGCCGGCACCACCGTGGTGAGCCTCTTGTTCTTATCTTCTTTCTGAAAGGAAAAATATTCTTACTTGTATGTTTACATAGACACTTGTATTATTTTCTTACTTTTATTATTGCATCTTATATAGTGCGATGGTTTTGGTATCCGCCCCCGTCGGCCCTCGTCCTGTCTATGATTCGGATGTGGTATATATATTATCTTTATAACTATTGGTTCATTTATTGTTTATGAAAATTATGCCGACCAACGTGACATAGATTTTATTTATGTAGGATGTATGTGAATCGGAAATGCCAACCGACCCTATTGTCGAGAGGTTAAATTTAGTTGAAGAAGAAAACAATTTGTTAAAGGAAAAAATAAAAAAATTGAGGAGGAGAAGATGATATTGGAGTTGCATGTTGCGGATGTCGTCGATGATCACAAGATCAAGATGGATGCAATGCGCTTGAAGATTAGAAAGATTAGAAAATATGACATTCATACTGAGGCTTGGTATCATTATGTCGTTGGATCAATTGTTACCTTGGTTGCGATTATGATCGCATTTGTTTTCGCATTGAAATGTTTTACATAGTTTCAATGTATGGTTTAATTAATTAGATGCTCTGGAGAGCTATATGTTGTTAGATGAGAACTATGTATGCACTTTGGTTTTAATGTGATGATGAACTTCTATTAATTTGGACACTTAATTATATATATTGCACGCAGATGAACCGGCAATGGATGTACGGTGACAGACACACCTCCGAGTATATTAAGGGCGTGCATGAGTTTCTCGATGCGGCTGAGGCAAACAAGCAGAATGGTTTTATGTGTTGTCCATGCACTGAATGTGGGAATACAAGGTCTTACTCTAACCGGAAAATCCTTCACTCCCACCTGCTTTACAAGGGTTTCATGCCACACTATAATGTTTGGACGAGGCACGGAGAAATAGGGGTTATGATGGAAGACGGCGAAGAAGAAGAGTACGATGACAACTATGTGCCCCCTGAATACGGTGATGCTGCAATGGGGGGAGCTGGTGAAGATGAAGAGGAACCAGACGATGTGCCCAATGATGCTGCAACGGGTGAAGCTGCTGAAGATCAAGAGGAACCAAACGATGTGCCCGATGATGATGATCTCCGCCGGGTCATTGTCGATGCAAGGATGCAATGCGAAAGTCAAAAGGAGAAGCTGAAGTTCGATCGCATGTTAGAGGATCACAAAAAAGGGTTATACCCCAATTGCGAAGATGGCAACACAAAGCTCGCTACCGTACTGGAATTGCTGCAGTGGAAGGCAGAGAATGTTGTGGCTAACAAAGGATTTGAGAAGCTACTAAAAATATTGAAGAAGAAGCTTCCAAAGGATAACAAATTGCCCGACAGTACATACGCAGCAAAGAAGGTCGTATGCCCTCTAGGATTGGAGGTGGAGAAGATACATGCATGCCCTAATGACTGCATCCTCTACCGCGGTGCATACAAGGATCTGAACGCATGCCCGGTATGCGGTGCATTGCGGTATAAGATCAGACAAGATGACCCTGGTGATGTTGACGGCGAGTGTCGGTGTCAAAACTGGGGGATCTCGGGTAGGGGGTCCCGAACTGTGCGTCTAGGCCGGATGGTAACAGGAGGCAAGGGACACGAAGTTTTACCCAGGTTCGGGCCCTCTTGATGGAGGTAAAACCCTACGTCATGCTTGATTAATATTGATGATATGGGTAGTACAAGAGTAGATCTACCACGAGATCGGAGAGGCTAAACCCTAGAAGCTAGCCTATGGTATGATTGTTGTTCTATATATTGTCCTACGGACTAAAACCCTCCAGTTTATATAGACACCGGAGAGGGTTAGGGTTACACAAAGTCGGTTACAATGGTAGGAGATCTACATATCCGTATCGCCAAGCTTGCCTTCCACGCCAAGGAAAGTCCCTTCCGGACACGGGACGAAGTCTTCAATCTTGTATCTTCATAGTGCAGGAGTCCGGCTGAAGGTATAGTCCGGCCATCCGGACACCCCCTAATCCAGGACTCCCTCAGTAGCCCCCGAACCAGGCTTCAATGACGATGAGTCCGGCGCGCAGATTGTCTTCGGCATTGCAAGGCGGGTTCTCCTCCAAATTCCGTGTACCTGTTGAATAAAGTCCGGTTTCTTGTAAATGTTGCGCTCCTTGGCTTCTACGCCCAATAATGGTCGTCTCCCACGTGTCAAACGAATATGAAAAGTCTGAGTGTTTTTACATCCACACCCCTAGCCGCGTAAATGAGCCACCCATTTAAGAGGACGAGGATTTAGATCCAAACCACACCTTCTCCCCTTCGCGAGTGTTCATCAGAGCGCATCCGACAAAGGTCCATTCCACCATGGCCAGCCGCCGCAACTCCTCCTTTCGCCCTTCCAGCCCTCATCCTGGATATTGGGAGAGATGCTCCATCCCGCATAGCGAGCTAGTGACACTCCAGACCAAGGGATTTCTTCCCCCGGCCTATATGGTCCTGGTTCGAGCCGGTCTTGCCATCTATAATGTCGGAGAGCAAGCGGAGAGTGCCCCTAATCCCTCCAAAGGAGAGCGGGTATGCCTTGTCCCTTATTTAATAAGAGGGCTCGGATTTCCAATCCATCCGTTTCTCCGGGGGCTCCTGGAGTTCTATGGCCTCCAGCTACACAATCTTACGCCTGCCTCCGTATTGCATATCGCGGGCTTCGTAGCCCTCTGCGAGCTGTTTTTTGGTATTGAGGCTCATTTCGGGCTGTGGAAAGAACTATTCTGCCTTGTGCCCCGTTCTCGGAAGGGGTCAATATATCAAGTGGGCGGAGCCGAAGTGTGGTGCATCACCGGGACCGGATATCTATCAGGAACCCCAAAGAAGGCGTCCGAGGACTGGCCTTCGGAATGGTTTTACATAGAGGACGTCCCGCTGCCGGATCCTATCCGGATCGGCCTCCCTGAGTTCGACAGTGCTCCACTAAAGAAGTGCCTAAGTTGGCGTCCACGGAGCCCTCAGAGGAAAAGTGACAAGGACGTTCGTTACCTGATGGGCCGGATAAGATTGTTAGCTCATTCCGGACTAACCATGATCAAGGTCATGGCCGCATGCATCATGCGAGGGGTGCAGCCGCTACAGTATAGAGGCCACACAATGTGGGACTTCAACGGGGAGGACGATGCCACCCGCTACGGCCGTAAGGGGCCGGATTCGGCTGCGGCTCTAACAAAGACCTTGTCCGCTTTGTACAAGGGAGAAGAGGAGGAATTTCTCCGCGTCGACCCACAGGGTGGATTTTCTATGTACAATCCCCCAAGCTGGGTAAGTGGACACATTTACTTGCTCATCTGTTTTATATTCCCATTGTTAAATATTCAGTCTAACGACTTCAACGCATGAACTGCGCCAGGCTGTTAAAGAAATAAACAGCCCTCCTCCACAATCCGAGGACCCAGGACGGTCCCTCGACCCGGCCTCTCAAGAGGATCCGGACTTATCTGTGGAGCTGATTGATGGAGTGTTCCATTAATTGAGCAAGGACAACGCCTTGGTGGCCATTACGGCCGATTATCTAGGGCTAATCCCGGCCTCCCAGGTAACTGAGATCGAAGTCCCAGTACCCCGAATAGGGGTCTGCCCTCTCGTGTTTTCAGTTTCCTGATTACAACCGAGCTTTGCAGGGGAGGTTTTTGAGACGGGAGGCCGAACCTGTGGCGACAAGCCAACGAGGGGCCGCAGGGCCCCATGGGCAGAAAAGAGGTGCAGTCCGGACCGAGGCATCGGCGCAAAGGTATGGCGCGCCCCCTTATCCCAGGTGTCATACCTTCAAGGCATATTAACACTCGTTCTCTCTTTAGGATAAAGAGACCTCGCCGGACTATATCCAGAGAGGCTGCCAATCGCGCCTCCACCAGCCAGGCTCCAAAGCCTGGTCCGGAGGCGAACACAAGGCGCGCACCGGACGCTCCTCCGACGGAGGATGTGGACAGGTTGTCTGCCACCAACTCTGAGGTGGAGAGTGCCATGAACCACAAGCGTCGCCGGACAATTCTTCGCGACGCTTGTTTCTCCCGAGAGGCATTAGATGCCTTTAATTCGGGAGATGCATACCTCTGTGCCTCTCAAAATGGTCTAGCCAGAGCCACAGAGCAATATGTAAAAGACATACGGGTAAGAAAATTTTG
>NC_041384.1:742612682-742626374 GCF_002162155.2 Triticum dicoccoides
CCAGTAGCCCCCGAGACTTGAAACAGTTAACCGATTTAAGGATCATTTGTTATGCAGGTTCTTACAGAAAAGAATTTCCTACTGTCCCAGGAGCTGGAAGAGTGCAAAGCCCAACTTGAGGCCGCACTAGCCGCGACAGGGGAGCCCAAGGAGACCCCCTCTGGTAATATACACTTCGAAAGATAAGTATTTTGCGAAGCACGGCATGGGTGCGAATCTGACAAATGAAATTGCAGATGGCGCCGGATTGAGTCCGGAAAGGCAACAACTCCTACGCCAGCTGAAGGCTGGTGAGAAGGTGCTGACAAAGGTGAGGCGGGAGAAGAACGATCTCCAAGATGCCAACACCAAGCTGGGCGTCGACCTGAAAGATGTTCGTGCCCAGCTGTCAGACTCCGTTAAGGAGAATCAGCGGCTTCGGCGCGGCATATTTTGTAAGTGCTTGAACGAACCTTTGAAAAAAAGTTCGGCGGGGAAGTCAACTAACAGAGTAATGTTTGTAGGTGTGCTAACAGGTCGTCCTGCAGAGGAGATGCCCGGTTCTACGGGTGACCTTCTTCCCGAGCTCTCGCAACTGCTCGAGCGAGTTCGGCAGGCGATGCAAGGCGTCGCCCAGGCCTTGTGGCCATCCATCTCCATGCCAAGGTCTTGGAGAGCTTGCGGAGAAGCTAAAGGGAGCATGGCGGCGCTTCTGATTGTGGAAGATATCGGCCTGCCGTCAAGGCGCTAGGGAGGCCTGGGCCATGTTGAAGACGCGGTACACAAAGGCTGACCCCAACCACATGGCCGAGGTTGGTCCGTCAAGGCGCTAGGGAGGCCTGGGCCATGGTGAAGACGCGGTACACAAAGGCTGACCCCAACCACATGGCTGAGGTTGGTCCTGTGGGGCCTGATGGGAAGGAGATCCCTATAAGCTTAGTATACGGCCAAGTAGAATTGGCCGCAAAGTATTCCCAGCAGGACTGTAAATTAGACAACTTGTTAGATGGTATTGAAGAGGAATACAATCAGTCAGAATGACTATGTAATATAATTGACATTTATAATGCCTTCTAGCCGGATTGTAGATCGTTTGTCATGGCCGACCTTTTCGCTTCAGCCTCGGGACCTGAAGGTCCGGAGTGTGTCTGAATTTCCATGCGGTTATATAAGAACCGGGGAATGCATGGAGACCAGGCGTAGGGGTCATTAGTGCGTGAACAGACAAGTGCCCGACTAGTTATGTTATGTTACATGGTTAGTAAGAAACACCTTCCAGGGAGAATAGTTCCGTTAGGGGTTCCTTTCCCTGGGAGGTATGCCCTAAAGTGCATGCCCATTCTGCGAAAAAAACGACCGAATATTCCCTTAAGAACGCTAGGGGTTCCTTTCCCTGGGGGCGCATAAATAAATAAGTGAAAATATCATCTTTTAGGTCACCGACCGAATATTTCCTTAAGAACGCTAGCTTTCGGCTTCACCCAGTCTGAGGTACACATCCGGCTGATCCGGCAATAACAATCACAGAGGTGCTCCCTTTACCGCCTAGCCGAATAATCGGGAACGTATGGGTAAGCACAGGAGCCAGGCAACCCAGCTTGGCCAAAACTTAAGTCATATCGATGCATATAATGGTGAAATAAAAGGTACATGCGGAAGTATAACACATGTGTTGGGCATGATGTTGGAAATATGCCCTAGAGGCAATAATAAATTGATTATTATATTTCCTTGTTCATGATAATCCTTTATTATCCATGCTAGAATTGTATTGATAGGAAACTCAGATACATGTGTGGATACATAGACAACACCATGTCCCTAGTAAGCCTCTAGTTGACTAGCTCGTTGATCAATAGATGGTTACGGTTTCCTGACCATGGACATTGGATGTCGTTGATGACGGGATCACATCATTAGGAGAATGATGTGATGGACAAGACCCAATCCTAAGCATAGCACAAGATCGTGTAGTTCGCATGCTAAAGCTTTTCTAATGTCAAGTATCATTTCCTCAGACCATGAGATTGTGCAACTCCCAGATACCATAGGAATACTTTGGATGTGCCAAACGTCACAAGTAACTGGGTGGCTATGAAGGTGCACTATGGGTATCTCCGAAAGTGTCTGTTGGGTTGGCACGAATCGAGACTGGGATTTGTCACTCCGTGTAAACGGAGAGGTATCTCTGGGCCCACTCGGTAGGACATCATCATAATGTGCACAATGTGACCAAGGAGTTGATCACGGGATGATGTGTTACGGAACGATTAAAGAGACTTGCCAGTAACGAGATTGAACAAGGTATCGGGATACCAACGATCGAATCTCGGGCAAGTATTGTACCGCTAGACAAAGGGAATTGTATACGGGATTGATCGAATCCTCGACATCGTGGTTCATCCGATGAGATCATCGTGGAACATGTAGGAACCAACATGGGTATCTAGATCCCGCTGTTGGTTATTGACCGGAGAACGTCTCGGTCATGTCTGCATGGTTCCCGAACCCGTAGGGTCTACACACTTAAGGTTCGATGACGCTAGGGTTATAAGGAATAGATATACGTGGTTACCGAATGTTGTTTGGAGTCCCGGATGAGATCCCGGACGTCAAGATGAGTTCCGGAATGGTCCGGAGGTAAAGATTTATATATGGGAAGTCCTGTTTTGGTCACCGGAAAAGTTTCGGGTTTTACCGGTAGTGTACCGGGACCACCGGAGGGGTTCGGGGGTCCACCAAGTGGGGCCACCAGCCCCGGAGGGCTGCATGGACCGAGTGTGGGAGGGGACGAGCCCCAGGTGGGCTGGTGCGTCCCCCCACCAAGGCCCAAGGCGCCTTCAAGAGGGAAGGGGGGCAAACCCTAGGGCAGATGGGCCCTAAGGCCCACCCCAGGTGCGCCTCCCCCTCTCCCCCTTGTGGCCGCCACCCAGATGGGATCTGGGGGGCTGCCGCCACCCCTAGGGAGGGAACCCTAGGTGGGGGCGCAGCCCCTCCCCTCCCCCTATATATACTTGAGGTTTGGGCTGCCCAAGACACACGAGTTCCTCTCCTTCTTGGCGCAGCCCTACCCCTCTCCCTCCTCGTCTCTTGCGGTGCTTGGCGAAGCCCTGCTGGAGTACCATGCTCCTCCACCACCACCACGCCGTTGTGCTGCTGCTGGATGGAGTCTTCCTCAACCTCTCCCTCTCTCCTTGCTGGATCAAGGCATGGGAGACGTCACCGGGCTGTACGTGTGTTGAACGCGGAGGTGCCATCCGTTCGGCACTAGGATCTCCGGTGATTTGGATCACGACGAGTACGACTCCTTCAACCCCGTTTTCTTGAACGCTTCCGCTTAGCAATCTACAAGGGTATGTAGATGCACTCTCCTTCCCCTCGTTGCTGGTTTCTCCATAGATAGATCTTGGTGACACGTAGGAAAATTTTGAATTTTTGCTACGTTACCCATCAGTGGCATCATGAGCTAGGTCTATTGCGTAGATTCTATGCACGAGTAGAACACAAAGTAGTTGTGGGCGTTGATTTTGTTCAATATGCTTACCGTTACTGGTCCAATCTTGTTTCGACGGTATTGTGGGATGAAGCGGCCCGGACCGACCTTACACGTACTCTTACGTGAGACAGGTTCCACCGACTGACATGCACTAGTTGCATAAGGTGGCTAGCGGGTGCCAGTCTCTCCCACTTTAGTCGGAACGGATTCGATGAAAAGGGTCCTTGTGAAGGGTAAATAGCAATTGGCATATCACATTGTGGTTTTGCGTAGGTAAGAAACGTTCTTGCTAGAAACCCATAGCAGCCACGTAAAACAAGCAAACAACAATTAGAGGACGTCTAACTTGTTTTTGCAGGGTATGCCATGTGATGTGATATGGCTAAAAGGATGTGATGAATGATATATGTGATGTATGAGATTGATCATGTTCTTGTAATAGGAATCACGACTTGCATGTCGATGAGTATGACAACCGGCAGGAGCCATAGGAGTTGTCTTTATTTATTGTATGACATGCGTGTCATTCAACAACGCCATGTAATTACTTTACTTTATTGCTAACCGGTAGCCATAGTAGTAGAAGTAATAGTTGGCGAGCAACTTCATGGAGACACGATGATGGAGATCATAGTGTCATGTCGGTGACAAGATGTTCATGGAGCCCCAAGATGGAGATCAAAGGAGTTATATGATATTGGCCATATCATGTCACTATTATTTGATTGCATGTGATGTTTATCATATTTTTGCATCTTGTTTACTTAGAACGACGGTAGTAAATAAGATGATCCCTCATAATAATTTCAAGAAAGTGTTCCCCCTAACTGTGCACCGTTGCGACAGTTCGTTGTTTCAAAGCACCACGTGATGATCGGGTGTGCTAGATTCTAACGTTCACATACAACGGGTGTAAGACAGATTTACACACGTGAAACACTTAGGTTGACTTGACGAGCCTAGCATGTACAGACATGGCCTCGGAACACAAGAGACCGAAAGGTCGAGCATGAGTCGTATGGTAGATATGATCAACATGAAGATGTTCACCGATGATGACTAGTCCGTCTCACGTGATGATCGGACACGGCCTAGTTGACTCGGATCATGTAATCACTAAGATGACTAGAGGGATGTCTATCTGAGTGGGAGTTCATAAGATGAACTTAATTATCCTGAACATAGTCAAAAGGTCTTCGCAAATTATGTCATAGCTCGCGCTTTAGTTCTACTGTTTAGATATGTTCCTAGAGAAAATTTAGTTGAAAGATGATAGTAGCAATTATGCGGACTAGGTCCATAAACTGAGGATTGTCCTCATTGCTTCATAGAAGGCTTATGTCCTTAATGCACCGCTCAGTGTGCTGAACCTCGAACGTCGTCTGTGGATGTTGCGAACATCTGACATACACATTTTGATAACTACGTGATAGTTCAGTTAAACGGTTTAGAGTTGAGGCACCGAAGACGTTTTGAAACATCGCAAAACATATGAGATGTTTCGAGGGCTGAAATTGGGATTTCAGGCTCGTGCCCACGTCAAGAGGTATGAGACCTCCGACGATTTTCTTAGCCTGCAAACTAAGGAGAAAAGCACAATTGTTGAGCTTGTGCTCAGATTGTCTGAGTACAACAATCATTTGAATCGAGTGGGAGTTGATCTTCCAGATGAGATAGTGATGTTTCTCCGAAGTCATTACCACCAAGCTGCTAGAGCTTCGTGATGAACTAGAATGTATCGGGGACATATATGATGATCCTTGAGATATTCGCGATGTTTGACACCACAAAAGTAGAAATCAAGAAGGAGCATCAATTGTTGATGGTTGGTGAAACCAATAGTTTCAAGAAGGGCAAGGGCAAGAAGGGATACTTCATGAAACGGCAAATCAGCTGCTGCTCTAGTGAAGAAACCCAAAGTTGAACCCAAACCCGAGACTAAGTGCTTCTGTAATAAGGGGAACAGCCACTGGAGCAGAATTACCCTAGATACTTGGTAGATGAGAAGGCTGGCAAGGTCGGTAGAAGTATATTGGATATACATTGTGTTAATGTGTACTTTACTAGTACTCCTAGTAGCACCAGGGTATTAGATACCGGTTCGGTTACTAAGTGTTAGTAACTCGAAATAAAAGCTACGGAATAAACGGATACTAGCTAAAAGGTGAGATGACGATATGTGTTGGAAGTATTTCCAAGGTTGATCAAATATCGTACGCTCCCTCTACCATCAAGATTGGTGTTTGCGTTGAGCATAGACATGATTGGATTATGTCTATCGCAATACGGTTATTCATTTAAGGATAATAATGGTTACTCTGTTTATTTGAATAATACCTTCAATGGTCTTGCACCTAAAATGAATGGTTTATTGAATCTCGATCGTAGTGATACACTGTCAGGACCCCGACTCGATGTCACATCGATCTAGCCGGTAACACCTCATATCACTTTGCGGCCTCACGCACGGTATCTCCACGGGTGTCGCCTTATCTTTGCCCGGGACTGCTAGCGCCTTTTGGCTCACGTATATGATAGTGTCGCTAGCATCCATATGATAAGAGCCCGGGCTGACATGACTAGTCGTAAACCCAAAGTGGCACAGACTTACAGGGACAGGCATCCATGACCCAGCTTCGAACGTGTCGGTCATCAGCAAGTGGGTCCGGGCTGTAGCACTGGGCTAGCAGGACTCCGGTAAACCGGGCTGTAGCGGGCTAACAGGACTCCGGTACTCAAAGCGTGACATTTCCCCGAAGGGACAGACACAGGAACGAAGAAGGACACATGCCGGCCAGCCTAAGTGTTCCAGAGCAGTAGCAAGCTACCATGGCTCAGCGGTAACACTAGGAGACATTTCCCGGTAAGAGAGGCTACTAGAGATAAACAACTAGATAGTCAGATCCCACACATACCAAGCATTTCAATCATACACACAATATGCTCGATATGTGCAAATACAACGAAGCATCACAACATGACTCTACGACACAAGTACTTTATTTAAGGCTCAGGGAGCCATACATAACATACACAAGGTACGGGTCTCACGACCCAACATACAAGTCATACAGTCATACAAACCAGCAGCGGAAGTAACTTGTCTGAGTACAGACAACTAGTAAAATAAAAGAGGCTTGGAAAGCCTAACTATACTACGTGGTCCTTCACAAGCTCAGGGTCACCACCTGGGTCTTTAGCCTACTCGTTGATGTCAACGTCTACGTAGAACCCATCAGAAGGGGTTGCAGCGTCTTCTGTAAAAAAATGTAAATTATAGCAACATGAGTACAAAGGTACTCAGCAAGACTTACATCAGATCCTACATACATGCATATTATCAAGAAGGGTTGGTGGAGTTATTGCAGCAAGCCAGCTTTGACTCTTGGCTAGACTATCCTACGATACTCCAACTTGAAATGGTTTTGCGCACACGAGTCCACTACTCACCACTTCAATACACTACCGAGGATCCCCCTCCGTCTTCCTACGGAAGAGCCATCCTCGGCACTCACACTTATCTTGAGGCTTTTAACAGTTTCCATTTACTTGTCTATGAACTGTATAGGCAACCAAGTAGTCCTTTACCGTGGACGCGGCTATTCGAATAGATTATGGTAACCCTGCAGGGGTGTACTTCTTCATACATCTTTCCACCACTTAGCGTCTGCACACGACATGTGCTCGGCAGACTTCAAGCGAAAGCCGACGTGGGTGTAGACCACGACCTACCTAAACACTTAAGCCTCTAGTCCAGGTTTATCGCCTATTCAGGTTCCATCCGCAGGGAGTCCGGCCGAGGTTTCCCATACGGCCCCGAACGATGTGAACAGGGTTCCCGAGATACCTAACGGGTATTCGGTACACCGTGCCACGTACCTACCGCATCACAGCCCACCCCTACGGTCAGCGCTGTCCACGGCCTCCAGTAGGCTACAAACACCAGAAACTACTTGCAACTCCTGGACAGAGAGCTAGGGTGAATAAGAAGTCGAGCGGGGTCATATTTCAGGGCCCAATGCATGGTAGTAGCTGTATCTTAAATCACGCATACAGATCTCAGTGCTTAAGGTCGGCTTCAATGAAACAACCCACCATGTACTCCTACATGGCCTCTCATCGATACCTTTACCAAATCGTGTTCACCACACCACTCTCATTACCCACATAATCATTTCACTCCAGCCCATCACCCAGATGAACCAGACCTGACACGACTCTAAGCATAGCAGGCATAGCAAGGTAGGAACAACACATACATATGGCTCAAGCAACTCCTACACATGCTAGTGGGTTTCATCTAGTTACTGTGGCAATGACAGGTCATGCAGAGGAAATGGGTTCAACTACCGTAGCACACAGCAGTTTGAAACGCGTTGTCTTAATGCAGTAAAAGAGAGCAGGAGCGAGAACATGGGATTGTATCGATATGATCAAATGGTTGGTTGCTTGCCTGATGGTTCGATGCACGGATACGGTTCTTTGTTAGGGTAATCACGGTACTCTTCGGGGACAGAACCTGTCGCAAGGGCATCGATACACAAGCATCACCAAACAATGTGCAACAATATGATGCATGCATGAAACATGGCAATATGAGTGTATTGGGCTAATGCAACTAAAACCAGAAGGGTTTGAACAAATTTGAATCAAGGATTCAAATTTCAAATTCAAATATGGCCTTTTAAAGTGCTTTTCCTTGTTCTGCTTAAACATCAATTTAACTTGTTTGATCATGCATGAAAATAGTACAGATGGATAGATTGGATTTTTCTGATCATTTTTCATATATAATTTGTCCAATTTGGAGTTACAGAATAAAAGTTATGAATTTTTGAAGTTTAAATAATATTCTGGAATTTCCTGATTTAAATTAAATCCAGAAAATCAATTACTGCGTCAGCCTGACGTCAGTGTGACGTCAGCAGGTCAACGGAACTGGTCCAGGTCAAACCTGACAGTGGGTCCCGCATGTCAGGGTGATTATTTTAATTAAAACTTAATTAAAACTAATCCTGTTTAATTAACAGGGCTGGGCCCCACCTGTCATTGACTCAGGGCCCACCCGTGGTCAAAGTTAATGTCGGCTGCCGGCGTTTAGTCGCCGGCGAGCCCGACGCGGCGGCGGAAGTGGTTTTGGTCATTTCGGCCACCAAACGGACCGCGGAGACCACCGGAGTGGAGCTGAGGCCAACCCGCAGCTCTTGGCGGAGCCCGTTGGGGTCGGGGTGGCCGAAGTCGACGGCGGCGAGTGTCAGGACCCCGACTCGATGTCACATCGATCTAGCTGGTAACACCTCATATCACTTTGCGGCCTCACGCACGGTATCCCCACGGGTGTCGTCTTACCTTTTCCCGGGACCGTTTGCGCCTTTTGGCTCACGTATATGATAGTGTCGCTAGCATCCATATGATAAAGAGCCCGGGCTGACATGACTAGTCGTAAACCCAAAGTGGCACAGACTTACAGGGACAGGCATCCATGACCCAGCTTCGAACGTGTCGGTCATCAGCAAGTGGGTCCGGGCTGTAGCACTGGGCTAGCAGGACTCCGGTAAACCGGGCTGTAGCGGGCTAACAGGACTCCGGTACTCAAAGCGTGACATTTCCCCGAGGGGACAGACACAGGAACGAAGAAGGACACATGCCGGCCAGCCTAAGTGTTCCAGAGCAGTAGCAAGCTACCATGGCTCAGCGGTAACACTAGGAGACATTTCCCGGTAAGAGAGGCTACTAAAGATAAACAACTAGATAGTCAGATCCCACACATACCAAGCATTTCAATCATACACACAATATGCTCGATATGTGCAAATACAACGAAGCATCACAACATGACTCTACGACACCAGTACTTTATTTAAGGCTCAGGGAGCCATACATATCATACACAAAGGTACGGGTCACACGACCCAGCATTCAAGTCATACAGTCATACAAACCAGCAGCGGAAGTACATTGTCTGAGTACAGACAACTAGTAAAATAAAAGAGGCTTGGAAAGCCTAGCTATACTACGTGGTCCTTCACAAGCTCAGGGTCACCACCTGGGCCTTTAGCCTACTCGTTGATGTCAATGTCTACATAGAACCCATCAGAAGGGGTTGCAGCGTCTTCTGTAAAAAATGTAAATTATAGCAACATGAGTACAAAGGTACTCAGCAAGACTTACATCAGATCCTACATACATGCATATTATCAAGAAGGGTTGGTGGAGTTATTGCAGCAAGCCAGCTTTGACTCTTGGCTAGACTATCCTACGATACTCCAACTTGAAATGGTTTTGCGCACACGAGTCCACTACTCACCACTTCAATACACTACCGAGGATCCCCCTCCGTCTTCCTACGGAAGAGCCATCCTCGGCACTCACACTTATCTTGAGGCTTTTAACAGTTTCCATTTACTTGTCTATGAACTGTATAGGCAACCAAGTAGTCCTTTACCGCGGACGCGGCTATTCGAATAGATTATGGTAACCCTGCAGGGGTGTACTTCTTCATACATGTTTCCACCACTTAGCGTCTGCACACGACATGTGCTCGGCAGACTTCAAGCGAAAGCCGACGTGGGTGTAGACCACGACCTACCTAAACACTTAAGCCTCTAGTCCAGGTTTATCGCCTATTCAGGTTCCATCCGCAGGGAGTCCGGCCGAGGTTTCCCATACGGCCCCGAACGATGTGAACAGGGTTGCCGAGATACCTAACGGGTATTCGGTACACCGTGCCACGTACCTACCGCATCACAGCCCACCCCTACGGTCAGCGCTGTCCACGGCCTCCAGTAGGCTACAAACACCAGAAACTACTTGCAACTCCTGGACAGAGAGCTAGGGTGAATAAGAAGTCGAGCGGGGTCATATTTCAGGGCCCAATGCATGGTAGTAGCTGTATCTTAAATCACGCATACAGATCTCAGTGCTTAAGGTCGGCTTCAATGAAACAACCCACCATGTACTCCTACATGGCCTCTCATCGATACCTTTACCAAATCGTGTTCACCACACCACTCTCATTACCGAGATAAACATTTCACTCTAGCCCATCACCCAGATGAACCAGACCTGACACGACTCTAAGCATAGCAGGCATAGCAAGGTAGGAACAACACATACATATGGCTCAAACAACTCCTACACATGCTAGTGGGTTTCATCTAGTTACTGTGGCAATGACAAGGCATGCAGAGGAAATGGGTTCAACTACCGTAGCACACAGCAGTTTGAAACGCGTTGTCTTAATGCAGTAAAAGAGAGCAGGAGCGAGAACATGGGATTGTATCGATATGATCAAATGGTTGGTTGCTTGCCTGATGGTTCGATGCACTGATACGGTTCTTCGTTAGGGTAATCAGGGTACTCTTCGGGGACAGAACCTGCCGCAGAGAGCACCGATACACAAACATTACCAAACAGTATGCAACAATATGATGCATGCATGAAACATGGCAATATGAGTGTGTTGGGCTAATGCAACTAAAACCAGAAGGGTTTGAACAAATTTGAATCAAAGATTCAAATTACAAACTCAAACATGGCCTTTTAAAGTGCTTTTCCTTGTTCTGTTAAAAACATCAATTTAACTTGTTTGATCATGCATGAAAATAGTACAGATGGGTAGATTGGATTTTTCTGATCATTTTTCATATATAATTTGTCCAATTTGGAGTTACAGAATAAAAGTTATGAATTTTTGAAGTTTAAATAATATTCTGGAATTTCCTGATTTAAATTAAATCCAGAAAATCGATTACTACGTCAGCCTGACATCAGTGTGACGTCAGCAGGTCAACGGAACAGGTCTGGGTCAAACCTGACAGTGGGTCCCGCATGTCAGGGTGATTATTTTAATTAAAATTTAATTAAAACTAATCCTGTTTAATTAACAGGGCTGGGCCCCACCTGTCATTGACTCAGGGGAGTCAACCAGGGCCCACCCGTGGTCAAACCCGGGTCGGCTGCACCGGCGTTTAGCCGCCGGCGAGCCCGACGCGGCGGCGGGAGTGGTTTTGGCCATTTCGGCCACCAACTGGGCCGCGGAGACCACCGGAGGGGAGCTGAGGACAAACCGCAGCTCTTGGCGGAGTCCGTTGGGATCGGGGTGGCCGGAGTTGGCGCCGGCGACGACGTTGGCGGCCACCGTGGTTCGGTCGGAGGTGAACTTGGCGCTAGAGGGTTCGGTGAGGCTCGTGGAGTGGCTAGCTAGGTGCTAAGTGACACGGTGAGTAAGATGGACACCATCTTGTGGCCGGAGGATGACCGGGAGCTCGTCGGCGACGAGGTCCACGGCGGTGGGTGCGGTTGAGCTCCGGGAGGTTGCTACACGGCTCGGGAGCAAGAACGGAAGGGAGGGGAAGATGGCTAAGCTCACAGTGAGTGCGACGGAGTCCTTGGAGCGGCCGGAGATGGACCGGAGCGACGACGGCGTTGAAGGGGATCTCCGGCGACGGTGAGCTCGGGCGAGGTCGGTGCGGTGGACTCGGGCGTTGCGAGCGCTCGGGGCTCGGCTGCTCGATGAAGTGGACAGCGGCGGAGCTCCTGGACACGGTGGCACGGCGTGGGGTGGACGGAGGGCGTGGCTACGGCGAGGGGGTGGCGGCGATGGCGTCGGCCATGGCTGGGGCGTGCGAGGGGGAGGAGCTGGAGAGGAGAGGGGGTGTCTGGGGGGTTCGGGGGAGAGAGGGAGGCTGATCCACGGCGTTAGCCGGGCGAGGGAGGCGGCGAGGCGGCGAGCAGCTGCGTGGCGAGCTGCGGTGCCGCCGCCGAGCACCTTGGCTGCCTGCCTGGCGAGCCAAGCAGCTCGCTGGAGCGGTGGCCGGGCTGGGCCGGCCAGGTGGGCTGGCTGGTGGGCCTGCGGTGGCGCCAGGTAAGTTTCCCCTTTTTTTCTGTTTCTGTTTCTTTTTTTTAATATATCTGCAACTTTGTTGAATTTAATAAAATACCTAGGCAACTTCAAAAATCACCAAATTACTCCTGGTCCATAGTTGGATTATTTCCAACATGAAACATTTTAGTTTGGAGGTATTTGAGCATTTAAATATTTCATATAATTTTAAATGCCCAAATTCAAATATTTATGATTTAATTCAAAAACCCTAAGATGGCCTAGGAAAATGTGCACCACTTTTGGCAGGGGTTCTGAACCAAGACAAAAATGATGGGCATTTTAGAAGGGCATTTCAGGTTCATTGAAAAAGTTTTTACTAAACCCTAGTTGGTTTCAGAGGGGACTGGGGGTTCTGTCATCCCCATTTCAAGTTTCTGATGAAAAAGTAAACATGATGCAACACTCTAATGCATGACTAGCTAGGGTGTGACAACTCACCCCCACTCAAAAGAATCTCGTCCCGAGATTTGGGTTCCTCCGGAAAGAAGGCGGGGTACTCGAGTCGAAGACGATCCTCCCTTTCCCAAGTTGCTTCATCCTCAGAATGGTGCGACCATTGAACCTTGAGAAACTTGATATTATGACGTCGAGTGATACGTTCGGCCTGATCGAGGATACGAACGGGGTACTCTCGATATGTAAGATTATCTTGGAGATCAAGTGTTTCGTGGTCCACTCCACGGATAGGATCCAAGAAGCAACGCCTGAGTTGGGAAACGTGGAAGACATCGTGGACTCTGGAGAGGTGCGGAGGTAGTTCCAACTGGTAGGCAACTTCTCCTCGTTTGGCGAGAATGCGAAAAGGTCCAATGTAGCGAGGAGCCAATTTGCCTTTGATACCAAAACGATGGGTTCCCTTCAGAGGGGTGACCCGAAGATAAGCCTTCTCGTCAACCTCGAAAGTCATAGCCTTATGCTTTCGGTCATATTGACTCTTTTGACGGGATTGGGCTGTTTTCAACTTTTCGCGAACGATGCGAACTTGTTCTTCCGCTTCCTGAATCATATCCGGGCCAAAGAATTGTCTTTCCCCGGTCTCTGACCAGTTAAGGGGTGTTCGACACCGTCGTCCATAGAGAACTTCAAAAGGGGCTTTACCCAAGCTAGATTGATAACTGTTGTTGTAAGCGAATTCGGCAAATGGAAGGCACTTCTCCCAGTCCATTCCGAATGAGATAACAGAGGCTCGAAGCATGTCTTCTAGAATCTGATTGACGCGTTCCACTTGACCACTCGACTGAGGGTGGAAAGCAGTGCTGAAGGAGAGACGGGTTCCCATAGCATTTTGGAAACTTTCCCAAAATCGAGAGGTGAAGAGACTTCCTCGATC
>NC_041384.1:742626753-742651946 GCF_002162155.2 Triticum dicoccoides
TGCAACTAAAACCAGAAGGGTTTGAACAAATTTGAATCAAAGATTCAAATTTCAAACTCAAACATGGCCTTTTAAGGTGCTTTTCCTTGTTCTGTTAAAAACATCAATTTAACTTGTTTGATCATGCATGAAAATAGTACAGATGGATAGATTGGATTTTTCTGATCATTTTTCATATATAATTTGTCCAATTTGGAGTTACAGAATAAAAGTTATGAATTTTTGAAGTTTAAATTATATTCTGGAATTTCCTGATTTAAATTAAATCCAGAAAATCAATTACTGCGTCAGCCTGACGTCAGTGTGACGTCAGCAGGTCAACGGAACAGGTCTGGGTCAAACCTGACAGTGGGTCCCGCATGTCAGGGTGATTATTTTAATTAAAACTTAATTAAAACTAATCCTGTTTAATTAACAGGGCTGGGCCCCACCTGTCATTGACTCAGGGGAGTCAACCAGGGCCCACCCGTGGTCAAAGTTAAAACCAGCGACGCCGGCGTTTAGCCGCCGGCGAGCCCGACGCGGCGGCGGGAGTGGTTTTGGCCATTTCGGCCACCAAATGAGCCGCGGGGACCACCGGAGGGGAGCTGAGGACAAACCGCAGCTCTTGGCGGAGTCCGTTGAGGTCGGGGTGGCCGGAGTTGGCGCCGGCGACGACTTGGGCGGCCACCGGGGTTCGGCCGAAGACGAACTTGACGCTAGAGGGGTCGGTGAGGCTCGGGGAGTGGCTAGCCAGATGCTACGTGACACGGTGAGCATGATGGACACCAGTTTGTGGCCGGAGGATGACCGGGAGCACGTCGGCGACGAGCTCCACGGCGGTGGGTGCGGTTGAGCTCCGGGAGGTTGCTACACGGCTCGGGAGCAAGAACGGAAGGGAGGGGAAGATGGCTAAGCTCACACTGAGTGCGACGGAGTCCTTGGTGCGGCCGGAGATGGACCGGAGCGACGACGGCGTTGAAGGGGATCTCCGGCGACGGTGAGCTCGGGCGAGGTCGGTGCGGTGGACTCGGGCGTTGCGAGCGCTCGGGGCTCGGCTGCTCGATGAAGTGGACAGCGGCGGAGCTCCTGGACACGGTGGCACGGCGTGGGGTGGACGGAGGGCGTGGCTACGGCGAGGGGGTGGCGGCGATGGCGTCGGCCATGGCTGGGGCGTGCGAGGGGGAGGAGCTGGAGAGGAGAGGGGGTGTCTGGGGGGTTCGGGGGAGAGAGGGAGGCTGATCCACGGCGTTAGCCGGGCGAGGGAGGCGGCGAGGCGGCGAGCAGCTGCGTGGCGAGCTGCGGTGCCGCCGCCGAGCACCTTGGCTGCCTGCCTGGCGAGCCAAGCAGCTCGCTGGAGCGGTGGCCGGGCTGGGCCGGCCAGGTGGGCTGGCTGGTGGGCCTGCGGTGGCGCCAGGTAGGTTTCCCCTTTTTTTCTGTTTCTGTTTTCTTTTTTTAATATATCTGCAACTTTGTTGAATTTAATAAAATACCTAGGCAACTTCAAAAATCACCAAATTACTCCTGGTCCATAGTTGGATTATTTCCAACATGAAACATTTTAGTTTGGAGGTATTTGAGCATTTAAATATTTTATATAATTTTAAATGCCCAAATTCAAATATTTATGATTTAATTCAAAAACCCTAAGATGGCCTAGGAAAATGTGCACCACTTTTGGCAGGGGTTCTGAACCAAGACAAAAATGATGGGCATTTTAGAAGGGCATTTCAGGTTCATTGAAAAAGTTTTTAATAAACCCTAGTTGGTTTCAGAGGGGACTGGGGGTTCTATCATCCCCACTTCAAGTTTGTGATGAAAAAGTAAACATGATGCAACACTCTAATGCATGACTAGCTAGGGTGTGACAACTCACCCCCACTCAAAAGAATCTCGTCCCGAGATTTGGGTTCCTCCGGAAAGAAGGCGGGGTACTCGAGTCGAAGACGATCCTCCCTTTCCCAAGTTGCTTCATCCTCAGAATGGTGCGACCATTGAACCTTGAGAAACTTGATATTATGACGTCGAGTGATACGTTCGGCCTGATCGAGGATACGAACGGGGTACTCTCGATATGTAAGATTATCTTGGAGATCAAGCGTTTCGTGGTCCACTCCACGGATAGGATCCGAGAAGCAACGCCTGAGTTGGGAAACGTGGAAGACATCGTGGACTCTGGAGAGGTGCGGAGGTAGTTCCAACTGGTAGGCAACTTCCCCTCGTTTGGCAAGAATGCGAAAAGGTCCAATGTAACGAGGAGCCAATTTGCCTTTGATACCGAAACGATGGGTTCCCTTCAGAGGGGTGACCCGAAGATAAGCCTTCTCGTCAACCTCAAAAGTCATAGCCTTATGTTTTCGGTCATATTGACTCTTTTGACGAGATTGGGCTGTTTTCAACTTTTCACGAACAATGCGAACTTGTTCTTCTGCTTCCTGAATCATATCCGGGCCAAAGAATTGTCTTTCCCCGGTCTCTGACCAGTTAAGGGGTGTTCGACACCGTCGTCCATAGAGAACTTCAAAAGGGGCTTTACCCAAGCTAGATTGATAGCTGTTGTTATAAGCGAATTCGGCAAATGGAAGACACTTCTCCCAGTCCATTCCGAATGAGATAACAGAGGCTCGAAGCATGTCTTCTAGAATCTGGTTGACGCGTTCCACTTGACCACTCGACTGAGGGTGGAAAGCAGTGCTGAAGGAGAGACGGGTTCCCATAGCATTTTGGAAACTTTCCCAAAATCGAGAGGTGAAGAGACTTCCTCGATCCGAGTTAATTTCCAAAGGAACACCATGGAGAGACACTATTCGGGAGATGTATAAGTCTGCCAGCTGACTAGCGGTTATACTCTCACGAACAGGTAAGAAATGGGCTACTTTGGAAAGACGATCGACAACGACAAAGATAGCATTATTCCCTCTCTTGGTCCTGGGAAAACCGGTAATGAAATCCATACCAATTTTATCCCATTTCCATTCAGGAATAGCTAGGGGTTGAAGGGTGCCAGCAGGCCGTTGATGCTCTGCTTTTACTCGACGACAGACGTCGCAATTAGCAATATACTGAGCAATTTCTCTCTTCATCCTAGTCCACCAGAACCTCTGGCGTAGGTCCTGATACATCTTAGTACTACCGGGATGAATAGTGAGAGGGGATTCATGAGCCTCCTTAAGGATCAACTGCCGTAGATGCTGGTTCTTGGGAACCACTAGACGGTTCTCAAAGTACACAACACCATGATCATTTGTGGAGAAACAACTAGCACCTCCGCTAGCAATGTTCTCCTTGATCTTAGCTATTCCCTTATCTCGCTTCTGGGCAGCAATAATTTGATCCGTAAGAGTAGGTTTCGCCACCAAGGTGGAAAGAAATCCTTGAGGAACAATGTGAAGGTTAAGCTTCCGAAATTCCTCATGGAGAAGCGGTTGACTTTGTTGTAACATCAGATTGTTACAATAAGATTTACGACTTAGCGCATCAGCCATGACGTTGCCTTTCCCTGGGGTGTAGGTTATTCCTAAGTCGAAATCTGTGATCAACTCGACCCAACGTCTTTGCCTGAGATTCAAATCCGGTTGGGTGAAGATGTACTTCAGACTTTGGTGATCAGTGAATATTTCGCAACGATTACCGAGGAGGTAATGCCACCAGGTCTTAAGCGCATAGACTACGGCTGCAAGCTCTAGATCATGAGTAGGATAATTCTCCTCATGTGGGTGCAATTGCCGTGAAGCATAGGCAATTACGTGTCGATCTTGCATGAGAATGCAACCTAGTCCTTGTCGCGAGGCGTCGCAGTAGATGACAAAGTCCTTAGAGAAATCTGGCGGTACCAGTACGGGAGCAGAAGTCAGGCGTCTTTTCAGTTCCTGAAAGCTGTGCTCACATTGTGGAGTCCACTCGAACTTCTTATCTTTCTTGAGGAGTTCGGTTAGAGGTTTGGCAACCTTGGAGAAATTCTCGACAAAGCGACGACAATAGCTTGCTAAGCCCAGAAAGCTCCGAACTTGCTTGACCGATTCAGGTGGAGTCCAGTTAAGGACGGCTTGAACTCGCTCAGGGTTAACAGCAATACCTCTACCAGATATTACATGACCCAGATAGGTCACTTCTGACAGCCAGAATTCACATTTAGAAAATTTGGCATAAAGGCGATGCTCTCGAAGTTTCTTCAACACTAGCCTTAGATGTTCCGCATGTTCTTCCTCGTTCTTGGAGTAGATGAGTATATCATCGAGATAAACTACGACGAATTTATCCAAATATTCCATGAAGATTGAGTTCATTAACCGAGAAAAGGTGGCTGGAGCGTTGGTTAAACCGAAGGACATGACGGTGTACTCGTATTGGCCATAACGAGTAACAAAGGCCGTTTTAGGAATGTCCCCGTTTCTGATTTTGATTTGATGGTAGCCCAACCTCAAATCCATCTTGGAGAAGACTGAGGATCCAGCGAGCTGATCGTACAGGTCGTTGATCCTGGGAAGTGGATATTTGTTCTTGATTGTGACCAAATTGACAGGTCGGTAATCTACAACCATCCGGTCCGTACCATCCTTCTTCTTGACGAATAGGACGGGGCAAGCCCACGGAGATGAGCTAGGTCGGATGAAACCCTTTTTCAAGGACTCATCGAGTTGTTTCTTAAGCTCGGCTAGTTCTAGGGGGGCCATCTTATAAGGTCTTCTAGCAATCGGAACGGTTCCGGGGATGAGGTCTATTACGAACTCAACATCCCTGTCAGGTGGAACACCTGGCAATTCCTCTGGGAAGACATCCGGGAAGTCATGGACTACCGGCACGTCCTCAAGGTCTGGCAAAGGGCTGGCGTTAAGAGAATATAATTGTCGCTTGGCTATTCGGGTTAGGACATTGACTATCTTGCCCGAAGGGTGAGTGAGTTGAACAGTCCTAGAGAAGCAATCAATTTTGGCTTGATGAGCTGACATCCAGTCCATACCCAAAATGATATTAATATCTGAAGATTTAAGGGCTATCAAAGACGCGAGGAAAACAAGTCTGTCGACTTGGATTTCATTTCCATGGCTTACTCTAGAAGTTTGCCATTTGGATCCCGGAGTTTGAATTACCATGGAGGTTGGCATATCACCGAATGCGACGTTATGCAAGCGAGCATAGTTTTCAGATATAAAAGAATGAGAGGCTCCTGTATCGAAAAGAACAGATGCCGGGTGGCAATTAACAAGAAGCGTACCGAGAACGACGTTGGGATCCTCTTGAGCTTCTTCGGCAGAGATACAGTTGACATGGCCACGTGAAGCGGTGACCGGCTTGGCGTGGAATATTTTTCCTGTCGGCTTGCCACGGCCAACAGCTTTAGCAGAATGGTTGGGGTTGGTCTGGGGGCACTCACGCATGTAGTGGCCAGATTCCCCACACTTGAAACAAGTCACGGAACTGGTACGTGGAGGAGCATTGTTAGTTGGACCCCCATAGGGCTTGGCTGGAGCAGACTGTTGAACGGGGCGAGGCGCCTGGAAGGATGGCCTCGGTGTAAACCTGGGTGGCAGGGTGGTGTTGGGTACCCACACGCGGCGCTTCTGAGGACCAGCACCGGATGAGGAACCCATGTCACGGCCATGCTTGCGTGTTGCGTCATAGTCAGTCTGACCAGTTTCAGCACTGATGGCTTTGTTGACAAGTTTCTGAAAAGATGTGCACTCATGCAGACGGAGGTCGCGGCGAAGCTCAGGACTAAGGCCCTTACGGAACCTTGCTTGCTTCTTGGCATCAGTAGACACTTCCTCAGTTGCATATCGTGCGAGATTACCAAACTCCCTGCTGTAAGCATCCACAGAAAGTCGGCCTTGGGTGAAACTGCAAAATTCTTCACGTTTACGGTCCATGAGACCCTCCGGAATGTGATGTTCACGGAAAGCCTCACTGAACTCAGCCCAAGTAGTGACATGGCCCGCCGGGCGCATAGCTCCATAATTCTCCCACCATAAACTGGCGGGGCCTTCAAGATGATATGAAGCAAAGGTGACCTTGTCAGCCTCCGCTACCAGCGCGGAACGCAGTTTGTGAGAGATACTGCGAAGCCAGTCATCAGCGTCGAGAGGCTCGACGGAGTGGTGGAACGTGGGTGGATGTAATTTGATAAAATCACTGAGTGACACCACGTTAGTCCTCTGATGGTGTGCTGTGTTCTGTTCAATACGCTCCAACAAACGGTTGGTCTCCCGCTTGTTTCTCTCAGCTTCCATCATAACCTCGGCTAGTGAAGGAGGATGAGGCAGATTTGCATCCCTGGCTTCACTGCCTTCGGCCTGCTCTTGAGAAGCAGGGTTAGCGCGCGTGTTGACCATCCTAGGTAAACAAGACAATGATTTAGTCAGGATGGCAAAATTCCGACATAGGGTAAAAATGTAAGGAATAACTCGAAATGCAAGATGATCATCCGTATGACATGGTAGATACAGAAACTGCTTCTTTATTCCATCGTCATACGCACCATACAGGGTTTAGTACAAGACCAAACAAAGTACTATTACGGTGAAAGATGATTACATCTCATCGGAGGCATTCCAAGCCCCTATACATTATTTTCCTACACCTCCGGAAGGAGTACAAACTAGGTCATATCCCACGAGTCACGCGGGACGATAGACGACACAGCTAGTGCGAACTAGTGATACTACCACTAACTCAGACCGATCCGTAGTAGTCTTCGTAGAAGTCACCTCCATAGCCTGGGAGCTCAACATGATCATCCGGAAACAGACGATCTCGCGGGGCTTGTGGACCATAGGGGCTAGGATGGGGTCTTGGACCAACAGACGGTGGCCTGCGGGGCCCGCAAGGTGGGGTGATGCCTCCTACATCACGCCAAACCATCACGTCTGGCAGAGCAGATCTCACAGGATAGAGATCGCGCATATCTGAGAATCCAGCTTGCACCGCCGGTGCGAACCGAGTCAAAGTGGCCCAGTGGTCAGCACGGGTATTGAAGAGCTCTAACCTTAAGGCCCGATTTTCACGGTCCTTATCCTCGAGCATCTCAGCAGTGGTGCGAGTCCGTGAATCCTCCTGAGTGGGGTCAGCATAGATAGCCTGGAGATACCCTTGTGCTCCCGGAAGTGATCCTGGCATATACCGGAAATCAGAGTCCCGAAATAGACCAGATCTGACTCGCATAATGGTCATCATAGAGTAGGCGGCATCCTGCACAGCCATCTCAATAGTAACCCCGAGACCATAGGAGCAGTGAAGAGGCTCGGTGGATCCAGGATAAGATGGAAATATCCTGACAGTGCAGAGATACTGGCTTTGATTAAAGTCTCGGAATTGCTCTTCGACCGTGTACTCAGGATACCAGCGGTATCCAGCCTCAATCATTACCCTGACCAACTTGGCAGTATGGCCGGGTACATCTAGGCATCGAGTCAGGCGAACCACTTGATTGAGGTCGCGAGTGGCCATCTGAAAGCACAATCATAATGCAAAGGCATTAGAATTTCTAGCGAAATTTTGGCAGCATAACAGCTGTAACTGCTCAAGAAGGATTTTGAGACATTTGACAAAGGATTTCATACACACTCAACATCATCATATCAAAGTTCTGAATCCACTCTAACAACATAATGTCGTAGTAGAACTGAACTAGGCTTGTATCCATCAAACTTATAAGGTACTACTGATTAGTAACACGTGATCCTGATAGAGAGAATAGATCCTAATTCCTTAACCCCCGGTAGAAGAATGGACTGACTCAGATCAGAATGTCATAAGATAAAGGAGTAAAAAGAGCCTTACGTTCCAACCCACAAACAATTCCCCTACATATAACTAAAGAATTTCTAGACTCAACATCGACCAGTTTGGCTTGGAGAACCTACAGGCAGTCCTGCTCTGATACCAACGCTGTCAGGACCCCGACTCGATGTCACATCGATCTAGCCGGTAACACCTCATATCACTTTGCGGCCTCACGCACGGTATCTCCACGGGTGTCGCCTTATCTTTGCCCGGGACCGCTAGCGCCTTTTGGCTCACGTATATGATAGTGTCGCTAGCATCCATATGATAGGAGCCCGGGCTGACATGACTAGTCGTAAACCCAAAGTGGCACAGACTTACAGGGACAGGCATCCATGACCCAGCTTCGAACGTGTCGGTCATCAGCAAGTGGGTCCGGGCTGTAGCACTGGGCTAGCAGGACTCCGGTAAACCGGGCTGTAGCGGGCTAACAGGACTCCGGTACTCAAAGCGTGACATTTCCCCGAAGGGACAGACACAGGAACAAAGAAGGACACATGCCGGCCAGCCTAAGTGTTCCAGAGCAGTAGCAAGCTACCATGGCTCAGCGGTAACACTAGGAGACATTTCCCGGTAAGAGAGGCTACTAGAGATAAACAACTAGATAGTCAGATCCCACACATACCAAGCATTTCAATCATACACACAATATGCTCGATATGTGCAAATACAACGAAGCATCACAACATGACTCTACGACACAAGTACTTTATTTAAGGCTCAGGGAGCCATACATAACATACACAAGGTACGGGTCTCACGACCCAACATACAAGTCATACAGTCATACAAACCAGCAGCGGAAGTAACTTGTCTGAGTACAGACAACTAGTAAAATAAAAGAGGCTTGGAAAGCCTAACTATACTACGTGGTCCTTCACAAGCTCAGGGTCACCACCTGGGTCTTTAGCCTACTCGTTGATGTCAACGTCTACGTAGAACCCATCAGAAGGGGTTGCAGCGTCTTCTGTAAAAAAATGTAAATTATAGCAACATGAGTACAAAGGTACTCAGCAAGACTTACATCAGATCCTACATACATGCATATTATCAAGAAGGGTTGGTGGAGTTATTGCAGCAAGCCAGCTTTGACTCTTGGCTAGACTATCCTACGATACTCCAACTTGAAATGGTTTTGCGCACACGAGTCCACTACTCACCACTTCAATACACTACCGAGGATCCCCCTCCGTCTTCCTACGGAAGAGCCATCCTCGGCACTCACACTTATCTTGAGGCTTTTAACAGTTTCCATTTACTTGTCTATGAACTGTATAGGCAACCAAGTAGTCCTTTACCGCGGACGCGGCTATTCGAATAGATTATGGTAACCCTGCAGGGGTGTACTTCTTCATACATGTTTCCACCACTTAGCGTCTGCACACGACATGTGCTCGGCAGACTTCAAGCGAAAGCCGACGTGGGTGTAGACCACGACCTACCTAAACACTTAAGCCTCTAGTCCAGGTTTATCGCCTATTCAGGTTCCATCCGCAGGGAGTCCGGCCGAGGTTTCCCATACGGCCCCGAACGATGTGAACAGGGTTGCCGAGATACCTAACGGGTATTCGGTACACCGTGCCACGTACCTACCGCATCACAGCCCACCCCTACGGTCAGCGCTGTCCACGGCCTCCAGTAGGCTACAAACACCAGAAACTACTTGCAACTCCTGGACAGAGAGCTAGGGTGAATAAGAAGTCGAGCGGGGTCATATTTCAGGGCCCAATGCATGGTAGTAGCTGTATCTTAAATCACGCATACAGATCTCAGTGCTTAAGGTCGGCTTCAATGAAACAACCCACCATGTACTCCTACATGGCCTCTCATCGATACCTTTACCAAATCGTGTTCACCACACCACTCTCATTACCGAGATAAACATTTCACTCTAGCCCATCACCCAGATGAACCAGACCTGACACGACTCTAAGCATAGCAGGCATAGCAAGGTAGGAACAACACATACATATGGCTCAAACAACTCCTACACATGCTAGTGGGTTTCATCTAGTTACTGTGGCAATGACAAGGCATGCAGAGGAAATGGGTTCAACTACCGTAGCACACAGCAGTTTGAAACGCGTTGTCTTAATGCAGTAAAAGAGAGCAGGAGCGAGAACATGGGATTGTATCGATATGATCAAATGGTTGGTTGCTTGCCTGATGGTTCGATGCACTGATACGGTTCTTCGTTAGGGTAATCAGGGTACTCTTCGGGGACAGAACCTGCCGCAGAGAGCACCGATACACAAACATTACCAAACAGTATGCAACAATATGATGCATGCATGAAACATGGCAATATGAGTGTGTTGGGCTAATGCAACTAAAACCAGAAGGGTTTGAACAAATTTGAATCAAAGATTCAAATTACAAACTCAAACATGGCCTTTTAAAGTGCTTTTCCTTGTTCTGTTAAAAACATCAATTTAACTTGTTTGATCATGCATGAAAATAGTACAGATGGGTAGATTGGATTTTTCTGATCATTTTTCATATATAATTTGTCCAATTTGGAGTTACAGAATAAAAGTTATGAATTTTTGAAGTTTAAATAATATTCTGGAATTTCCTGATTTAAATTAAATCCAGAAAATCGATTACTACGTCAGCCTGACATCAGTGTGACGTCAGCAGGTCAACGGAACAGGTCTGGGTCAAACCTGACAGTGGGTCCCGCATGTCAGGGTGATTATTTTAATTAAAATTTAATTAAAACTAATCCTGTTTAATTAACAGGGCTGGGCCCCACCTGTCATTGACTCAGGGGAGTCAACCAGGGCCCACCCGTGGTCAAACCCGGGTCGGCTGCACCGGCGTTTAGCCGCCGGCGAGCCCGACGCGGCGGCGGGAGTGGTTTTGGCCATTTCGGCCACCAACTGGGCCGCGGAGACCACCGGAGGGGAGCTGAGGACAAACCGCAGCTCTTGGCGGAGTCCGTTGGGATCGGGGTGGCCGGAGTTGGCGCCGGCGACGACGTTGGCGGCCACCGTGGTTCGGTCGGAGGTGAACTTGGCGCTAGAGGGTTCGGTGAGGCTCGTGGAGTGGCTAGCTAGGTGCTAAGTGACACGGTGAGTAAGATGGACACCATCTTGTGGCCGGAGGATGACCGGGAGCTCGTCGGCGACGAGGTCCACGGCGGTGGGTGCGGTTGAGCTCCGGGAGGTTGCTACACGGCTCGGGAGCAAGAACGGAAGGGAGGGGAAGATGGCTAAGCTCACAGTGAGTGCGACGGAGTCCTTGGAGCGGCCGGAGATGGACCGGAGCGACGACGGCGTTGAAGGGGATCTCCGGCGACGGTGAGCTCGGGCGAGGTCGGTGCGGTGGACTCGGGCGTTGCGAGCGCTCGGGGCTCGGCTGCTCGATGAAGTGGACAGCGGCGGAGCTCCTGGACACGGTGGCACGGCGTGGGGTGGACGGAGGGCGTGGCTACGGCGAGGGGGTGGCGGCGATGGCGTCGGCCATGGCTGGGGCGTGCGAGGGGGAGGAGCTGGAGAGGAGAGGGGGTGTCTGGGGGGTTCGGGGGAGAGAGGGAGGCTGATCCACGGCGTTAGCCGGGCGAGGGAGGCGGCGAGGCGGCGAGCAGCTGCGTGGCGAGCTGCGGTGCCGCCGCCGAGCACCTTGGCTGCCTGCCTGGCGAGCCAAGCAGCTCGCTGGAGCGGTGGCCGGGCTGGGCCGGCCAGGTGGGCTGGCTGGTGGGCCTGCGGTGGCGCCAGGTAAGTTTCCCCTTTTTTTCTGTTTCTGTTTCTTTTTTTTAATATATCTGCAACTTTGTTGAATTTAATAAAATACCTAGGCAACTTCAAAAATCACCAAATTACTCCTGGTCCATAGTTGGATTATTTCCAACATGAAACATTTTAGTTTGGAGGTATTTGAGCATTTAAATATTTTATATAATTTTAAATGCCCAAATTCAAATATTTATGATTTAATTCAAAAACCCTAAGATGGCCAAGGAAAATGTGCACCACTTTTGGCAGGGGTTCTGAACCAAGACAAAAATGATGGGCATTTTAGAAGGGCATTTCAGGTTCATTGAAAAAGTTTTTAGTAAACCCTAGTTGGTTTCAGAGGGGACTGGGGGTTCTGTCATCCCCATTTCAAGTTTCTGATGAAAAAGTAAACATGATGCAACACTCTAATGCATGACTAGCTAGGGTGTGACATACACATGTTCATGCCAAAAGATATAAGATAGTAATGATAGTACCACCTACTTGTGGCACTACTACTTGTGGCACTACCACGTGAGTCATATCGGTATAAAACGCATGAAGAAGCTCCATGTTGATGGATCTTTGGGCTCACTTGTTTTTGAAAAGTTTGAGACATGTGAACCATGTCTATTGGTGTATATGCATGAAGAAACTCCATGCAAATGGACCGTTTGGACTCACTTGATTTTGAATCACTTGAGACATGCAAATCATACCACATGGGCAAGATGACTGAAAGCCTCGTTTCAGTAAAATGGAACTAGAAAGCAACTTGTTGGAAGTAATACATTTTGATGTGTGCAGTCCAATGAGTGCTGAGGCATGTAGTGGATATCGTTATGTTGTTACTTCACAGATGATTTGAGTAGATGTTGAGTATATTTACTTGATGAATCATGAGTCTGAATTATTGAAAGGTTCAAGTAATTTCAGGGTGAAGTTGAAAGATCATCGTGACAAGAGGATAAAAGATCTATGATATGATCATAGAGATGAATATCTGAATTACGAGTTTGGCACAGAATTAAGACATTGTGGAAATTGTTTCACAACTAATACAGCCTGGAACACCATAGTGTGATGGTGTGTCCGAACATCATAACTGCACCCTATTGGATATGATGCATACCATGATGTCTCTTATCGAATTACCACGATAGTTTATGGGTTAGGCATTAGAGACAACCACATTTACTTTAGATAGGGCACCACGTAATTCTGATGAGATGACACCGTATGAACTATGGTTTAGAGAAACCTAAGCTGTCATTTCTTAAAAGTTTGGGGCTGCGGCGCTTATGTGAAAAAGTTTCAGGCTGATAAGCTCGAACCCAAAGCGTATAAATGCATCTTCATAGGACACCCAAAACAGTTGGGTATACCTCCTGTCTCAGATCCGAAAGCAATAAGGGATTGTTTCTAGAATCGGGTCCTTTCTCGAGGAAAAGTTTCTCTCGAAGGAATTGAGTGGGAGGATGGTGGAGACTTGATGAGGTTATTGAACCGTCACTTCAACTAGTGTATAGCAGGGCACAAAGAGTTGTTCCTATGGCACCTACACCAATTGAAGTGGAAGCTTATGATATTGATCATGAGACTTCGGATCAAGTCACTCCCAAACCTCGTAGGATGACAAGGATGCGTACTACTTCAGAATGGTACGTAATCCTGTCTTGGAAGTCATGTTGCTAGACAACAATGAACCTACGAGCTATGGAGAAGCGATGGTGGGCCCGGATTCCGATAAATGGCTCGAGGCCATAAAATCCGAGAGAGGATCCATGTATGAAAACAAAGTGTAGACTTTGGCAGAACGGCTCGATGGTCGTAAGGCTATTGAGTACAGATGGATTTTAAAAGGAAGACGGACAATGATGGTAAGTATCACCATTAAGAAAGCTCGACTTGTCGTTAAGATTTTTTTCCGACAAGTTCAAGGAGTTGACTATGATGAGACTTTCTCACTCGTAGCGATGCTAAGAGTCTGTTGGAATTACATTAGCGATTACTGCATTATTTATGAAATCTTGCAGACAGGATGTCAAAACATTGTTTCCTCGACGATTTTCTTGAGGAAAGGTTGTACGTGATACAACCGGAAGGTTTTGTCAATCCTGAAAGATGCTAATAAGTATGCAAAGCTCCAGCAATCCTTCTAAGGACTGGAGTAAGCATCTCGGAGTTGGAATGTATGCTTTGATGAGATGATCAAAGATTTTGGGTGTATACAAAGTTTATGAGAAACTTGTATTTTCAAAGAAGTGAGTGGGAGCACTATAGAATTTCCGATGAGTATGTGTTGTTAACATGTTGTTGATCGAAAATGATGTAGAATTTCTAGAAAGCATGCAGAGTTATTTGAAAAGTATTTTTCAATGGAAAGCCTGGATTAAGCTACTTGAACGTTGAGCATCAAGATCTACAAGGATATATCAAAACGCTTAATGGTACTTTCAAATGAGCACATACCTTGACATGATCTTGAAGGTGTTCAAGATGGATCAGTCAAAGAAGGAGTTCTTGCCTGAGTTGTAAGGTATGAAGTTAAGACTTAAAGCTCGACCACGGAAGAAGAAAGAGAAAGGACTAATGTCGTCCCCTATGCTTTTGTCATAGGCTCTATACGGTATGCCATGCTGAGTACCGCACCTGATGTGTGCCTTGCCACATGTCTGGCAAGAGGGTACAAAGGTGATCCAGGAGTGGATCACCAGATAGCGGTCAAAATTGTCCTTGGAATAATAAGGACGTGTTTCTCGATTATGGAGGTGATAAAGAGTTCGGCGTAAAGGGTTACATCGATGCAAGCTTTAACACCTGTCCGAATGACTTTGAGTAGCAAACCGGATACGTATAGTGGAGCAACCATTTGGAATAAGCTCCAAGTGGAGCGTGGAAGCAGCATTTATAATATGACCTAGAGATTTGCGAAGTACATACGGATCTGAATGTTGCAGACTCGTTCAGTAAAACCTCTCTCACAAGCAAAACATGATCAAACCCAGAACTCATTGAGTCTTAATCACATGATGATGTGAACTAGTTTAGTGACACTAGTAAACTCTTTGGATGTTGGTCACATCGCGGTGTGACCTGTGAGTGTTAATCACATGGCAATGTGAACTAGATTATTGACTCTAGTGCAAGTGTGAGACTGTTGGAAATATGCCCTAGAGGCAATAATAAATTGATTATTATATTTCCTTGTTCATGATAATCGTTTATTATCCATGCTAGAATTGTATTGATAGGAAACTCAGATACATGTGTGGATACATAGACAACACCATGTCCCTAGTAAGCCTCTAGTTGACTAGCTCGTTGATCAATAGATGGTTACGGTTTCCTGACCATGGACATTGGATGTCGTTGATGACGGGATCACATCATTAGGAGAATGATGTGATGGACAAGACCCAATCCTAAGCATAGCACAAGATCGTGTAGTTCGCATGCTAAAGCTTTTCTAATGTCAAGTATCATTTCCTCAGACCATGAGATTGTGCAACTCCTGGATACTGTAGGAATACTTTGGGTGTGCCAAACGTCACAACATAACTGGGTGGCTATAAAGGTGCACTACGGGTATCTCCGAAAGTGTCTGTTGGGTTGGCATGAATCGAGACTGGGATTTGTCACTCCGTGTAAACGGAGAGGTATCTCTGGGCCCACTCGGTAGGACATCATCATAATGTGCACAATGTGACCAAGGAGTTGATCACGGGATGATGTGTTACGGAACGAGTAAAGAGACTTGCCAGTAACGAGATTGAACAAGGTATCGGGATACCGACGATCGAATCTCGGGCAAGTATCGTACCACTAGACAAGGGGAATTGTATACGGGATTGATCGAATCCTCGACATCATGGTTCATTCGATGAGATCATCGTGGAACATGTAGGAACCAACATGGGTATCCAGATCCCGCTGTTGGTTATTGACCGGAGAACGTCTTGGTCATGTCTGCATGGTTCCCGAACCCGTAGGGTCTACACACTTAAGGTTTGATGACGCTAGGGTTATAAGTAATAGATATACGTGGTTACCGAATGTTGTTCAGAGTCCCGGATAAGATCCCGGACGTCACGAGGAGTTCCGGAATGGTCCGGAGGTAAAGATTTATATATGGGAAGTCTTGTTTTGGTCACCGGAAAAGTTTTGGGTTTTACCGGTAGTGTACCGGGACCACCAGAGGGGTCCGGGGGTCCTCCAAGTGGGGTTACCAGTCCCGGAGGGCTGCATGGGCCAAGTGTGGGAGGGGACCAGCCCCAGGTGGGCTGGTGCGCCCCCCACCAAGGCCCAAGGCGCCTCCAAGAGGGAAGGGGGCAAACCCTAGGGTAGATGGGCCCTAAGGCCCACCCCAGGTGCGCCTCCCCCTCTCCCCCTTGTGGCCGCCACCCATATGGGATCTGGGGGGCTGCCGCCACCCCTAGGGAGGGAACCCTAGGTGGGGGCGCAGCCCCTCCCCTCCCCCTATATATACTTGAGGTTTGGGCTGCCCAAGACACACGAGTTCCTCTCCTTCTTGGCGCAGCCCTACCCCTCTCCCTCCTCGTCTCTTGCGGTGCTTGGCGAAGCCCTGCTGGAGTACCACGCTCCTCCACCACCACCACGCCGTTGTGCTATTGCTGGATGGAGTCTTCCTCAACCTCTCCCTCTCTCCTTGCTGGATCAAGGCATAGGAGACGTCACCGGGCTGTACGTGTGTTGAACGTGGAGGTGTCGTCCTTCGGCACTAGGATCTCCGGTGATTTGGATCACGACGAGTACGACTCCTTCAACCCCGTTATCTTGAATGCTTCCGCTTAGCGATCTACAAGGGTATGTAGATGCACTCTCCTTCCCCTCGTTGCTGGTTTCTCCATAGATAGATCTTGGTGACACGTAGGAAAATTTTGAATTTTTGCTACGTTACCCATCACATGAAGCCCGTATAAATAAGCTTCTGTTAAAAAAAGCCCCCAGGTTTAATGAGTGCGGATAGCACGTCATTTGATGAGCCTTTAAAGGTTATAAGAGAAAGGAAGGGGAGAAGGAGAGAAATGTAAGACAAACAGTATATAAAAATGGACAGAGGAAGGAGACGAACACAGAGTCCAGTGCTAGGCATAGAATCTTTGGAGACGGGCTGCGTTCCATGGGTTTGGCTCGAGTCGGTTATCCGATGCATCTCGCAGGCGGTACGCTCCACCAATCGGGACTTGGTCAATTATGAAGGGACCTTCCCACTTGGGCTTGAGTTTGTCCTTTTTCTTGTCCGGTAGGCGTAGAACTAATTCGCCAACTTTGTAATTTTGGCCCGTACTTCTCTGCTTTGGTATCTTCGAGCCTGCTGTTGATAGAATGCGGAACGGGCTTTTGCCACATCACGCTCCTCCTCCAATGCGTCCAAAATGTCCTGTCGATCGAGCTTGGCTTCTCTTTCTTCGTACATGCGCACTCGAGGTGAGTCATGAATTATGTTGCAAGCAAAACTGCCTCTGCGCCGTACACCATAAAGAATGGTGTGTATCCGGTGGTGCGATTCGGCGTGGTCCGCAGCCCCCAGAGTACGGAGTCGAGCTCCTCTACCCAGTGCGTGTTAGATTCCTTGAGGGACCGCACTAATATGTGTTTGATGCCGCTCATGATAAGACCATTTGCACGTTCGACCTGGCCGTTAGTTTGTGGGTGATAGACGGAAGCATAATCGAGCTTGATGCCCATGTTTTTGCACCAGAGTTTTACCTCGTCGGCCGTAAAGTTCGTGCTGTTATCAGTGACGATGCTGTGGGGGACGCCGTAACAGTGTACAACCCCGGATATAAAGTCTATCACCGGTCCGGATTCGGCCGTCTTAACAGGCTTGGCTTCTATCCATTTGGTGAACTTATCCACCATGACTAGTAAGTATTTTTACTTGTGGGTTCCGCCTTTAAGGGGTCCAACCACGTCAAGCCCCCAGACCGCGAAGGGCCAAGTGATGGGGATAGTTTGGAGGGCGGTGGTTGGCATATGGCTTTGGTTTGCAAAGAGCTGGCAACCGACGCATCGTTGGACTAAGTCCTGGGCGTCTGCCCGGTCCGTCGGCCAATAAAAGCCTGTACGGAAGGCCTTG
Source organism: Triticum dicoccoides (assembly GCF_002162155.2). NCBI lineage: Eukaryota > Viridiplantae > Streptophyta > Magnoliopsida > Poales > Poaceae > Triticum > Triticum dicoccoides. The sequence goes on from NC_041384.1 coordinate 742,644,334, forward strand.
CTTACAAGGGACCGAGCTGCAGCGTGATGACCTCCGAGTTCGGCATGAATTTCAGCCAGGAGGTTCCACCCTTCCTCTTCGGAGATGCACCTTTGAAGGACTCCGGTAGTGCTTTTCTTATAAAGCTCTCCCTCGTGGACTTTGTAGGCTTTGGATCGCCGCACTATGCAGCGTGCCTCATTTTGGTCCTCGGGGAGTTCCTGCCTAGTAAGGTAGGCGAGGAATGGTTCTTTCCACGGGGCGATGACGGCCATTATTACGTGGGTTGAAGGTGTTATTTCATTGGCAGAGCCTCCGATTGTGTCAGAATGTTCGGTGTCGGGCAGTGCGGTTGGGTCTGGGCTGTTATTGTTTGGCTCCCCTTCCCATACTACGGATGGCTTGAACAGCCTTTCCAAGAAGATGTTGCGGAGGACTACATCGCGTTTTGCGCCGATGCGTGCCAGGACATCTGCCGCCTGATTATTTTCCCGGGCTATATGGTGAAATTCAAGCCCTTTGAACCGAGCTGACATTTTTAGGACGGCGTTGCGGTAAGCTGTCATTTTTGGATCCTTGGCATCAAAGTCTCCATTTATTTGGGATATTGCGAGGTTCGAGTCCCTGCGCACCTCTAGGCATTGAATGCCCATGGATACTGCCATCCGGAGACCATGTAAAAGGGCCTCATATTCGGCTGCATTGTTGGAGTCTGTGTACATAATCTGGAGTACGTATTGAACTGTGTCTCCTGTGGGGGATGTCAAGACGACGCCAGCCCCTAGTCCGGCCAACATCTTGGAGCCGTCAAAATGCATGATCCAATTTGAATATGTGCCGTACTCTTTAGGGAGTTCGGCCTCCGTCCATTCTGTGACGAAGTCGGCCAAGACTTGTGACTTGATGGCTCGCCGTGGCTTATAAGTTATGTCGAACGGGAGGAGCTCAATGGCCCATTTTGCAATCCGGCCCGTTGCGTCATGGTTGTTTATAATATCGTTAAGTGGTACTTCCGAGGCTACTATTATTGAACACTCTTGAAAGTAGTGTCGTAGCTTCCGGGATGCCATGAATACCGCGTAAGCAATCTTTTGATAATGCAGGTACCGTGATTTGCACGGAGTGAGGACAGTGGACACATAATAGACCGGCTTTTGAAGGGGGAATTTGTGTCCGTCCGTTTCTCGTTCGACGACAAGCACTGCGCTTACAACCTGATGTATTGCTGCAATGTACAATATCATTGGTTCGCCAATGTTTGGCGCGGCCAGGACTGGGTTTGTTGCCAATATGGCTTTTATTTCGTCGAGTCCGGCCGTGGTTGCATCCGTCCATTCAAAGTGTTCGGTGCACCGAAGGAGGCGGTAAAGGGGTAGGGCCTTTTCTCCCAAGCGGGAGATAAAGCGGCTTAGAGCCGCCACGCAACCGGTTAACTTTTGTATTTGTTTGAGGTCCTTTGGGATATCCAATTGTGACAGATCTCGGATCTAGGCTGGATTTGCTTCAATTCCTCTACCGGATACAATGAAGCCCAAGAGCTTTCCGGCTGGAACACCGAAAACGCATTTTTCGGGTTGAGCTTGATGTCATATGTTCGAAGATTATCAAATGTGAGCCTCAAGTCGTTTACTAGAGATTCAACATTTCTTGTTTTGACGACCACATCATCTACATATGCCTCCACTGTTTTGCCGATCTGGTTTGCCAGACATGTCTGAATCATGCGCTGATATGTTGCGCCGGCGTTTTTGAGCCCGAAGGGCATTGTGTTGAAGCAGAATGGGCCGTATGGTGTGATAAATGCCGTTGCGGCTTGGTCTGATTCTGCCATCTTGATTTGATGGTAGCCGAATATGCGTCGAGGAAACACAACGAGTCGTGTCCTGCGGTAGCGTCGATAATTTGATCGATGCGGGGGAGGGGGAAGGGATCCTTTGGGCAAGCCTTGTTAAGGTCTTTAAAATCAACGCACATGCGCCAGGATTTGTCCTTCTTTGGTACCATCACCAGGTTTGCTAGCCAGTCCGGATGTTTTATATCTCTGATGAATCCGGCCTCCAATAGCTTTGCTAGCTCCTCTCCCATGGCATGTCTCTTAGGTTCGGAAGAACTCCGAAGAGCTTGTTTGACAGGTTTGAATCCTTTTAGGATATTAAAGCTGTGCTCGGCCAGCCTGCGTGGGATTCCTGGCATGCCTGAAGGGTGCCAGGCGAAAATGTCCCAGTTCTCTCATAGGAACTCTTGCAGTGCGGCATCTACATCAGGGTTTAACTGTGCCCCGATGGAAGCTCTTTTATTGGGGTCCATTGGATGGACCTGGAATTTGACTATTTCGTCCGCCGGTTTAAAGGAGGTGGACTTGGATCTTTTGTCGAGTACCACATCATCCCTATTCATCATGGAGCGCAGCGCAGTTAGTTCCTCAGCCGCTAGGGCTTCGGATAGTGCCTCGAGGGCCAGTGCGGCTGTCTTGTTTTCGGCGTGGAGTGCTATGTCCGGATCACTAGCGAGAGTGATGATCCCGTTAGGCCCGGGCATCTTGAGCTTCATGTACCCGTAATGGGGTATTGCTTGGAAGATTGTAAACGCTTCCCTCCCTAGCAGAGCGTGATAACCGCTGCTGAACAGAGCCACATGGAACGTGACCTCTTCGGACCTGTAATTATCCGGTGCGTCGAACACCACATCTAGTGTGATTTTTCCTGTACAGCACGCTTCCCGACTGGGGATTATTCCTCTAAAGGTTGTGCTGCTTCGCTCAATGCGGTTCCAGTCTATTTCCATTTTTTGAAGGGTTTCCTCGTAAATGAGGTTCAATCCGCTGCCGCCGTCCATGAGTACCTTGGTAAGACGAAAGCCGTCCACTATTGGACTGAGGACCAATGCGGCTGGTGCTCGGGCTGTTCGGAATTTAGGTTCATCACTGGCGTTAAAGGTAATGGCCGTGTCACTCCATGGGTTTATTGTTGCTAGTTGGTAGACTTCGGCAAGGCTGCGGAGTGTCCTTTTTCGCATATTATTTGATGCGAAAGTCCCGAAGACTGGTAATACCGTATTGGTGTCTCTGGGGTGGCTTTCTGTGGCCTCCGGAATTAGGAGATCTTCGCCAATTTTGGCCACCTGCCGGAGTATCCAACATGCTCTAAGGCTGTGAGTTGGTGTGGCGTCCTCTGTACTGTGAATTTTACAGGGTCCATTAAGCCATCCTTCCAGTACGGTTCCATGCCCTGTAGGGTTTTTGCTTTTTGGTGTTTGACCCGGGTGTCTGGCGATGATGCACCCTTTTATTTCGGACTGGGTTTGTATTCAGGGCTGGATCGTCCCAAAATTTTATTTCGGTTTTCCAGGTGCTTTCCATCGCACAGTACTTTTGTACAATGGACGCCAAGTCAGCGAAGCGTGTAATATCACGGTGACTTATGGCGTTGAGGATTCCCTTGTCCGTGCAATTATTGCAGAAGATTGAGATTGTGTCTTCCTTGCGGCAGTCCCTTATCCTGTTCCTAACCAGGAGGAATCTGGCCCAGTAATGATGTACTGTTTCTTCGGGTTCTTGCCTGATTTGGGATAGATCGCTTATGTTCGGGTGGGTGGGTGGAATTAAATCTAAAGCCTCATCCAATCTGAGGCTCAAAGGCCGAGGAATTTCCGAACTCGAAAATTTGGATTCCTGGATGTTGTCCAATGAATCCAGCCTGTCGCATGACTCTAAGTTCAGGTCTTGAGTGATATCCTCCCCTCCGCGGGTATCCGGCTTGGAGGGATCGGGAATCCGGACGTAGCTAGTCCTTAAGATAGATGAAGGGTCGCCGCACTGTCCCTCTACCACGGCAACGTGATGGGTGACTTGGGGAGAGTTAATCTCTCTCAGATCGGGTTTAGGCCCAATCTGGTCGTAATCCGTAGCGACTCCCAGGGCGGCGATGCGATCCAAGAGCTCGTTTATGGAGGATAGCTCCATTGGATCTAACTGCTCGGCGAGTTTCGAGCTGACATGAAGATTGTTTTCGATGGCTCGAGAGGTCATCGTCGACGCAGAAGCCGAACAGGTGGTCATAAGAAAACCACCTAGCCGGAGGGTTTGGCCGACAGCCAAAGCTCCCTTAGCAACGGTGCCGTCTTTAAAGACGGGGCGAGGCATCCTTCCTGATGGCGATGACACGAAGGAACTCTCAATGAAAGCACCAATGTCGGTGTCAAAACCGGCGGATCTCGGGTAGGGGGTCCCGAACTGTGCGTCTAGGCCGGATGGTAACAGGAGGCAAGGGACACGAAGTTTTACCCAGGTTCGGGCCCTCTTAATGGAGGTAAAACCCTACGTCCTGCTTGATTAATATTGATGATATGGGTAGTACAAGAGTAGATCTACCACGAGATCGGAGAGGCTAAACCCTAGAAGCTAGCCTATAGTATGATTGTTGTTCTATATATTGTCCTACGGACTAAAACCCTCCGGTTTATATAGACACCGGAGAGGGTTAGGGTTACACAAAGTCGGTTACAATGGTAGGAGATCTACATATCGTATCGCCAAGCTTGCCTTCCACGCCAAGGAAAGTCCCTTCCAGACACGGGACAAAGTCTTCAATCTTGTATCTTCATAGTCCAGGAGTCCGGCTGAAGGTATAGTCCGACCATCCGGACACCCCCTAATCCAGGATTCCCTCAGCGAGCCCCCCGGGAAGAGGGTTCCTGCGAAGGTGATGTGGTATGCTCCTATAATACCACGGTTGAAACGTCAGTTCAAAAACGAAGAGCATGCCAAGTTGATGTGATGGCACAATGAGGACCGGAAGAAAGACGGGAAGTTGAGAGCACCCGCTAACGGGTCGCAGTGGAGAAAAATCGAGAGAAAGTACTTGGATGAGTTTGCAAAGGACCCAAGGAATGTATGGTTTGCTTTAAGCGCGGATGACATTAATCCTTTCGGGGAGCAGAGCAACAATCACAGCACCTGGCCCGTGACTCTATGTATGTATAACCTTCCTCCTTGGATGTGCATGAAGCGGAAGTTCATTATGATGCCAGTTCTCATCCAAGGCCCTAAGCAACCCGGCAACGACATTGATGTGCACCTAAGGCCATTAGTTGAAGAACTTTTACAGTTGTGGAATGAAAACGGTGTACATACGTGGGATGAGCACAGACAGGAGGAATTTAACCTAAAGGCGTTGCTGTTCATGACCATCAACGATTGGCCCGCTCTCAGTAACCTTTCAGGACAGACAAACAAAGGATACCACGCATGCACGCACTGTTTAGATGACACTGAAAGTATATACCTGGACAAATGCAAGAAGAATGTGTACCTGGGCCATCGTCGATTTCTTCCGACCAACCATCAATGTCGAAAGAAAGGCAAGCATTTCAAAGGCGAGGCAGATCACCGGAAGAAGCCCGCCATGCGTACCGGTGATCACGTACTTGCTATGGTCAATGATTTACACGTAATCTTTGGAAAGGGTCCCGGTGGACTAGCTGTTCTGAATGACGCTGAGGGACACGTACCCATGTGGAAGAAGAAATCTATATTTTGGGACCTACCCTACTGGAAAGACCTAGAGGTCCGCTCTTCAATCGACGTGATGCACGTGATGAAGAACCTTTGCGCGAACCTGCTAGGCTTCTTGGACGTGTATGGGAAGACAAAAGATACACATGAGGCACAGGAGGACCTGCAACGTTTACACGAAAAAGACGGCATGCCTCCGAAGCAGTATAAAGGTCCTGCCAGCTACGCTCTTACGAAAGAAGAGAAAGAAATCTTCTTTGAATGCCTGCTCAGTATGAAGGTCACGACTGGCTTCTCGTCGAATATAAAGGGAATAATAAATATGCCAGAGAAAAAGTTTCAGAACCTAAAGTCTCATGACTGCCACGTGATTATGACGCAACTGCTTCCGGTTGCATTGATGGGGCTTCTACCGGAAAACATCTGATTGGCCATTGTGAAGCTATGTGCATTCCTCAATGCAATCTCTCAGAAGGTGATCGATCCAGAAATCGTACCAAGGCTAAGGAGTGATGTGGCGCAATGTCTTGTCAGTTTCGAGCTGGTGTTCCCACCATCCTTCTTCAATATCATGACGCACGTCCTAGTTCATCTAGTCGACGAGATTGTCATCCTGGGGCCCGTATTTCTACACAATATGTTCCCCTTTAAGAGGTTCATGGGAGTCCTAAAGAAATATGTCCGTAACCACGCTAGGCCAGAAGGAAGCATCTTCATGGGCCATCAAATAGAGGATGTTATCGGGTTTTGTGTTGACTTCATTCCTGGCCTTAAGAAGATAGGTCTCCCTAAATCGCGGTATGATGGGAGACTGACTGGAAAAGGCACTCTTGGAAGTGACTCAATAATATATAGGGACGGATATTCTTGGTCTCAAGCACACTACACAGTTCTACAGAACTCTACCTTGGTGACCCCGTATGTCGATGAACAAAGAACAGTCTGCGCTCCAAACACCCAAAGCAGTGCGACGACTAGATTACATGTGAACACATCAGGACTTTCAGAAGTTGGTTGGAAACACGTCTCAGAGGTGACAACACTGTTTGTGATGAGATGTACTTGTTGTCCAGGGGACCATCTTTGACTGTATTGACTTACAAAGGATACGAGATGAATGGGAGTACATTTTACACGATCGCCCAAGATCAAAAGAGCACCAACCAAAACAGCGGTGTCCGCTTTGATGCAGCAACCGAGAGCGGAAAGGACACATATTATGGTTACATAGTGGATATATGGGAACTTGACTACGGACATGATTTTAAGGTCCCTTTGTTTAAGTGCAAATGGGTCAATTGTCAGGCGGCGGGGTACAGGTAGACCCACAGTACGGAATGACAATAGTGGATCTGAAAAATCTTGGGTACACTGACGAACCGTTCGTCCTAGCCAATGATGTGGCACAGGTTATCTATGTGAAGGACATGTCTACCAAACTGAGAAAAAGAAAAGATAAGAAAGCGAATACATCATACGATGAGTCAAAGCGCCACATGGTTCTTTCAGGAAAAAGGGATATCCTGGGAATGGAGGGCAAGACAGACATGTCTGAAGATTATGAAAAGTTTCATGAAATTCCTCCCTTCAATGTCAAGGCTGACCCAAGCATCCTGATAAACGATGAAGATTATCCATGGTTACGGCGCAATAAGCAAATGACACAAGCGAAGAAAAAGTGAAGACTTTCTCCCGCAACTATTATGATGATACCATGCCAACTTTGTAACACACAAGTATGCTACGCCAACTTTTTCAGAGTTCATTTGAAAACTATGAATTTAGGTCGAATTTTTCTCTATAGGTGCATCTATGTTCATTTTTTTAGTAAAGTTAATCACAAACTTGTGATTCACACAAATTTCAAAGAATTCAAATTTTAACTATTCAAATTTGAAAACTAATGGCACTAACAGAAAGTTTATAATTTTTTTAAAACTAATGGCACTAACAGAAAGTATATAATTTTGCTGACCTAAAAGCAAAAAGAAATAAAAAATAAAGAAAAAACAAAAGAAAATAAATAATGCAGAAAACAAAACAAAAAATATGGAAAAATAAAAATAGCAATAATAAGTATTTTTTGTAAATAGAAACAAAATAAAATAAATAAAGCAACAAA
>NC_041384.1:742652576-742653321 GCF_002162155.2 Triticum dicoccoides
AAACAAAACAAAAAAACTGGGAAAAAATAACAACAATAAGTATTTTGTTGTAAGTAGAAACAAAATAAAATAAATAAAGCAACAAAGAAAAAAAAAGAAAAAAAGTGTTTTCAAATTTGAAAACTAATGGCACTAACAGAAAGTTCAAATTTTTTGTAAAATTAAAAGCAAAAAAGAATTAAAAATAAATCAAAAAACAAAAGAAAAATAAATAATGCAGAAAACAAAACAAAAAAATGGAAAAAATAGCAACAATAAGTATTTTGTTGTAAGTAGAAACAAAATAAAATAAATGAAGCAACAAAGAAAAAAAAGTGCCACCTACTGGGCCCCCACGGCCTGAATACGACTAGAAACCCTACCATGGGCCAGGATTCAGGCCCGCAGGAAGCCCAGTAGGCCCACAAGCACACAGCGCAGGGTTAGGCCCGAAAGCCTGCATTTGAGAGGAGTCAAGAGGGAAGGCGCAGTAGCGCTTATAAACCACTCTCGAGCTCTCTCAGCTAGCGAGGTGGGACTAAAATTTTGGCGCGGGGCAGCACAAGGCCTTTGGTCCCGGTTGGTGCCAGCAACCGGGACTAAAGGGGGCATTGGTTACGGTTCGTGGCACAAACCGTGACCAATGCCCCCCTTTAGTCCTCTCTACGTATGTATAGTATGTAGCGTCGACCAAACACGGACATAAGAGAGGACACTTCTCTCTATTAATTATAGCTAGCTAACACAATATATGAAACACCTAAAT
>NC_041384.1:742653534-742658841 GCF_002162155.2 Triticum dicoccoides
CAAAAATACTGACGCGTGGATGCCTATTGGTCCTGGTTGGTGCCATCAACCGGAACCAAACGCCCTCCTGCCTCGGCTCTGCGCACAGGCCACATGAAGGCCCATCTGTCCCGGTTCTGGATTGAACCGGGACTAAAGGGACAAGACATTAGTACCGACCCTTTAGTCCCGGTTCAGGAACCGGGACAAAAGGCCCTTACGAACCGGGACAATAGGCCCTTTTTTTACTAGTACATACATGCCTCACTAAAAGGTTCGTCACCATCCACCGAAGAAGAGTAGAAGAAGACCAGCGGCTAGGACGACATCCTGAGCTACGTTCTGTCCAGCAAGCCGCCTGCGACGTTGTCTGAGTTTGTCCTCATAAACAATTGACATCTCGGTGGTCGACGACTCAACGTTCCATGCGGCTCGCCGACGTGATGTATGTGTTGTCCGGCGTCGGCGTGCGTGCAGTGTGTCTTGATGGTGTGATGCGTGTGTGCGCTCTTTACATGAGAAGCTAGTCAGTCGATGTGTGCGTGTATAGTGTTGATGAGCAGCTCGCCAATGGTAGGTAGCCCTGTTCATCATCCTGAGTTCCACCCCCTACCGCGAGCGCTCCGAGCAGTAGCAACACCCCCCTGTGTGTGTTTTGTCCTTAAATTTTGCTAAATCTTTGCCAACTGTATGTACTCACCAAATCATCTGCACCACGTGGCACCAGCCGCTCCGTTCCCTATGTTCCATCTGGTTGTTTGTTTGCTTAGGGCCCGTTCGGAAGTGCTCCGGCTCCGCGCTTCTCCGGAAGCGGGCGAGGAGCTGGCCGAATGCGCGGGATTCAAGAATCCCGCTCCTGGAGATCGAGCGACCGCAGTGCAAATTTGAGAAGCAGCGATTGCCTAGCTTCGCAGAAACGAGAAGCTGGAGTTGCTGGATATTACGTGGGAATGCCCTCCCGAAGTGACTCCTCGAAGCGTTTTCCTCTCGCTACAGCGCCCTATGAACCGTTTTTTTCTCGCTACAGTGTGCCTCGGACTGTTTCTACTGCAGAATGCACACTGGCTCCCGCAAGAAGCGAGCTAGCGCTGGCTCCACGAGAATCTGGCTCGTTTGGGAAGCCAGCGAGCTTCCGAACGGGCCCTTAGTGTCGGGTTTTGACACTCAGCAAAGGGTCTGCTGAGTGTGCGACAAAAGGAACTCGGCGAAGTCAGCTCTGCTTGAAGGGTGTATGCCATGCACCCTTTCTTGAGCAGAAATCCTATTTGTATGTAAATAGTTTTTCTTATGTATACTGTGAGGGAAGGAATAAGTACCTAAAGAAAAAAGTGCTAACAATTGTTACACAAGTGAACTAATACTAGTAGAAAACATGGCTTTGGTCTAGACCAGATAAGAGCATTAATCCCGGTTCTTTTACGAACCGGGACCAATGGGTGCATCAGTCCCGGTCCGTGAGGCTAGGACTCCGGCCGGGCCTCGGGGGCCATAGGTCCCGGTTCGTCTGATCCCTTTGGTCCCGGTTCCAGACACGAACCAGGACCAAAGGGCCTCGCTCCTGGCACAATCCCTTTAGTCCCGATTGGTGGCTGGAACCGGGACTAAAGAGCAGGCTTCTGTCCCGGTTCTAGCCACCAACCGGGACTAAAGATATGCCTATATATATGCCTGCCCGCTCAATCCTTCGTTTTTTGGCCGACCGGCGTGTGGGAGGTGTGTGCTGCTCTGCTCACCTCCTATGCACATGAGGTGTTCGATGAAATGCACGAGCCACATTTAAACTTTATCCTCTTCAAGCTCGACTTCGAAACTCCATTTTCCTCAAGATTTGTCTAGATTTGGTGGTCCGTCCCATCCCGTCCCCGTCTTCACCGTCGTCGATCGCCCGCGTGGAGGAGCGCAAGATCCATCTCCTCTCTTCGTCAAGCTTCAAGACGGCGGTCACTCCATCTCCATCAGGTTTCTGCTTTGTGGGTCTCTAGGAAGATTTCTTTGAGCTTGTGGCTGATGACGGCGAACGTCTGATTGTAGTCGTGACTTTTGTGGAGTCGAAGACCCTTCTGATTTCCATTGCATTTGCTTCTTGGGTCACATTGTGGATCTTTGTGTTCCTTGATAGATACTTCAGATATATGTATGCTGTTGCATATGTTTTTCTATATCTATATCTATATCTATATCTATACCTACTATTAAAGGGAATATGTATTCTTGGTTTGGTCATAATAGTCATGAGGCACTGGGGTTAAGTCTAGGGATCGAACTCAGGATGTCATATTAGAAACATCACACACCAACCAATTGACCTGCCAAGCTTTGCTGGTTATAAAACAGTGCAGAATCTTAAGAACCAATTTCTAGCGCAGATACGAATATTTTTAAATATTTGATCACAACTGTTGTCAAAAAAAATACCAGAATGTCTTGTGAAGCGCAAACACTTTACAAATTTGTAAACATATTTTAATAAAATGAAATATTTTTTAAAAACACGAATATTTTCTGAAAATCATGAACAATTTTTTCAAACAGGAACATTTTTTAAATTCCAAAACAAAATGTGGAAACACAAGCATTTTTTTAAACTGGGAACAAAATTGGGAACACATAAAAAATGAAAGTCCGGAAAAGAAATTGAAGCATGAACATTTTAAAAAATGAACAATTTGTGGATACGCAGACATTTTTTTGAAATTCCAATAGAAATTCTGAAAAGGTGTGAAAATTTTGAACAAAAACATTCCAAACAATTTTTGAAAAACCAAAACAAAATTTCAAAACATGTTTTTAAATACATTTTCAAACAATTTTGGAAATGGGAACATTATCTGAAACTACTGAAAATGAAAACATGAACATTTTTAAGATTTGTCAACAATCTCTGAAAATGGGAACCTTTTCTGAAATTCTGAACATATGTTAAAAGTTGTGAAAAATAGAACAAAACCATTTCGTACAAACTTTCAAAACACGAACATTATTTGAAAATGCAATTTTTTATTTATTTACAAATACGAAAACACGACCATTTTTTGAAAATTTTAAAAGTGCGAACATTTTTTTAGATAGAGAGGGTTCGCATGAATATTTATCCCACCTCACTTTGATCTACAAAAATCCATCAGTTTATATACGCCGGATAGTTGTCGAGAACGAAGGGCATGGTGCGGGAGTGAAGGAACTAAGGTTGGCTCTAATTAAATGAAATTGTTGGAATAGAGTCTAACGAAAGAATTAAATGTTGGCTCTAAACGAAAATGTGAGAAGTATGGCTGGATTATAGGCTCGGGATGTGCTTGCATGCCCGATGGAGTGTATGACATGGCTGAATCTAACTAACAAAAGATATAAGATACCTGGTTGGAGTGTGATATATAGCCGGTGAGTGATGGTTAAATCTTAATGCGCACTAAGAAAACAACCCTCGACATGTGTGCAACACGAGAGATGTTGCTGCCTTCTTTTCATGGGATCAATCGGGTCTCTCTCGCAAACTACTCAAAAATGAAAAAAAGAAGCAAACGACCTGCCGTCAGCTTTGATTTTTGGGCGGCATGTTGACCTTTTCAATGTGCAAAGAAATGTTTTTATTTCTCGGTGTTTTTGCCGCTATCAAGTTTTACTTTCTTGAACAAAACCCTGGTAAATCTACATGCAACTTTCAATCGAGCATTGTTACTGCAAACGGCACACACAACAGTTTTAGGCCCTGTTGCTCCAAGCAGAACACAATGTTGGAAGGCCAATTGCTTGCTAGATCCGGAAGCATGCCAATGTAACACCAGCCGCCGCTATTATTTTTCTATTGGGAAGTTGGACCGCCGTGTTGTAAAACCAATTACATAAGCGATGCCAAGACAACAAGTCATACAGACAACATAGCAAAGCCGACCACATGGACACAACAAGGATGACCGCCATTGCTACAAGTCAGACGAGTGTCGTAGCAAGGTCAATTAGTGTGCTACAAATTGGATATGCGAAGGTGTAAAGCTAAATAAGTCTAGATGTTAGGATTATAAGGAGAATTAATTGATCCTTAGCACATGTGATAAAAGTTGTTGCGTGATTAATGTCTCACTACTAGGGAAAACCTTATACACAGAATCTTAGCAGCAGCACGGCATAAAAATAGGCGCTGCTGCTAAGTAGTAGCAGCGCGGCTACGGAAAGCTCGCTACTGGTGCAAACTTAGCAGTAGCGCGTGACTCTTAAACCGCGCTGCTACAAAAATCCACTGACAGTACACAACGACATAAGTTTACCAGTACCGCAGCGCCAGGGAGCGCGCTGCTGCTAATGCCATAGTAGCAGCGCGCTTTTTTGTCACCTCGCTGCTGCTAATTTTGAAATTGTGCACAGGGTTGGCCCGTTTAGTAGTAGCGCGTGACAGGAAAGCGCGTTGTTGCTACGCTCTTAGCAGCAGCGCGCTTTCTCTCCCGCGCTACTGCTAAGACGCAACACCCACCACCTTTTCCACCTCCCCTCCCCATCTCCTCTCCCTTTCCCCTACCTCCCACATCCTCCCTCTCTCACTCTTCTTCTTCCTCAATACTTCTCCCCCCATTACTCTCCCTCTTCTACCTACCTTTCTCTCTCTTCATTACTCCTAGGTATAACTACACCACCTCCATTAATTCATCTCCTTTCTCTTTTTCCTCCCCCCTCCACTAGTTGAAGTTGTCTCCTCCCAAATTAGCTAGCTAGGTAGATGTAGCATTTAGTTAAGTGACCTATTTGCCCCCTAACTAGATCTTTCTTTGTCAAGAAGAGCTTTGTGCACTTTTGACCTCCCTACATCATCATCTCCACCGTGTGCTCGATCTCGAGATAGAGGTGTGATTAATATTTCATGCTTTTGCAAAATGGAAATATATGTTCCTATTTTGTATACACACTTAATTAGCCATTATTATGCATGGGTCCAATGATGTAATATATATATGTTCCTATTTTGTATACACACTTAGCCATTATTATGCAAGGGTCCAATGATGTAATATATATGTTCCTATTATGCTGAGGAAAAGAAAAAAGGGAAACTGGTTATAGTAGTAGCGCTTTAGTGAAAAAGAGCTACAGCTAGTCAAGGTAGCAGTAGCGGTTTCTGCAGAAAATCGTTGTAGCTGCTCGTAATAGTAGTAGCGCGTTTCGTGTAAACGCGCTACTGCTACATCCACTTAACCCAAAATTCTCCCTCTCCCTGCTTCATCCCGCCTCTTTTCTCCCAAATCCCCACTCTCTCTTCCCCGGCCCCGTCGCACCGCCGCGCCCGCCCCCGACCTCGTCGCGCTCACCCCCGACCCCGGCGCGCTCGCCCCCGACCCC
>NC_041384.1:742659461-742692963 GCF_002162155.2 Triticum dicoccoides
TAGGGTTAATTTACTTAGGTTTTAGTTATGTTAATTATGTTATCTATTTAGTTATGAATTTAGATAGGTTTCAAAATTTGCTGAATTTATATGCAAATTTGAACTGGACATGTGATATGTGGATATGTCATGTTTTGGACATGCCATGTTTTGGTAAATGATCCGAGTTTCCTATGTTACGCCGGAATGTCGATTCATTTCCGTTCCGGTGAATTTCAAGCGCTCGATATGTCCATTTTTTAGCAAAGGTCATGCCGAAATTTCACGTGAATAAAGGCATGATTTGTGCTACATAGTTGGCATATCGAGTGCTGGCACATAGATTTCTTTTTTATCTCATTTCTCATTTATTCATACTTTTAGAAATAAATGAGGACACTTAATCATAGGAAACATGTCGAACAACGAAGAAACTGGGCCTTCTGACCAAGATGCTGACGAGATGGATTATGAGGGTGAACAAGACTACCTCGACTTTTTGACTGCTAAGCAAGGTTTGCAGGTCCGCCTCGATGATGGTACTGACGCCGACACCGACACCGACACCGACGGCGCCGGCACCGATGGCGGCGCCGAGACCGATGGGGAAGGTACCGCCAGGGAAGATACCGGCGCCAATGCCGGTACCGAAAAGAGGCATAAGAAGCAAAGGATACGAAAACCTAACAAACTAGGGATTGGACGACTTGTGATCACAAAGATGGCACCTGGCAAGTTTGAGCCGTTAGAGCCGGAAGAACCTCGCAAGTGCTATGGGAACCAAGTAGGATGCATCCTACGGGAATGCGCGAGCATCAATGATGATGACTTAAGGAGTAAAGAACATTTAACGCAGTTGCTCCTAACGAAGTTGCACAAGAGATTCAAGTTCCCCGATCGGGATGATAACATAGAACAACCGTGGGATGATCCGAAGATGAAAAAGATTAACAATCACGCCATGGGCATGTTCAGCAATGATTTGGCCTCCTGGAAATCGAGGGTGAAACGAGCTATTGAGGCTGAGGAACCCCTGTCCAAGATTCTGGAGGAAAATCCGACACTTACGAAAGAGGAGTTCGAAAAGTTCAAGGACACTTGTGCTACCGAGGACGCCAAGGCTAAGGCTGCGAAATTCAAGAGCCTTCAGCAAAGGAACACGGGGAAGCATCGCCTCGGAAGCCGTGGCTACCTCGGTAAAAGGCCCATATGGGATAAGGAGGACGCGAAACGTGAAGCCGCGGGTCTCCCAGACCCCTTCGCGAAGTTCACCAACCCCTTAGAGCATGACTTCATCAGGGCCCGCTACAAGTGGGACAAGGAGAAAAAGGTTTTTTACACGGAGAAGATCACGAGGAAATTAATTAGACTACTGGAGAAGCAACACCAGCTTGTAGCCGAAAACCCTACTTCTCCGATGAGGCCCAAGTGGGACACCCCTCTCAACCAAAGTTTCAGATCGCGGGCGAAAAGAGCGCAATCGCGGCGCGATCACGGGCTGGAAGCCTTCCCGCGAGGCAATCCTGTTTTTTACGCGATCTGCCGCAAACCGCGCGATCACGCGCGAAACGGCACTATTTGGCTTCGCTGTCGCTGCAAAATCGCGGGATTGGGCCGAAAACTGAAACACAAGGGCCCAAAGGCCCCAAACAGACCAGAAACAGCCCAGATATCGTGATGGTATATAAGACCTCCTCCAGAAAACCTAGGTCGTGTCCCCCTCATTCCCTTCTCTTCCTCTCACCAAAAACTTGTGGCGGCTACGCTGCTCTTCCCAGCAGCGCCGACTGCTACTTCATGGAAGCCAGATTGGATTCCGGGGGTGGTGGAAAGGCGACCGGCGACGAGGGGTGTTTGAACGACGCCGCCTCTGCGACCATGATGACATCTCAGTCTCCAGCAGCCGGGGCAAGCACATCGCCAGGAGGTACAAGTGTCCTCCAATTCCATAGCTCATTGGTAGATTCAGACTTGTTTGTTGATTCAGGATTTGATACCTACTTGGATTGTGGAGGGTGGCGTTGAACGTGTATGTGTGTTTGGTTTACTTATTCCTCTCACGGATGGATGGGGAGAGTAGAAAGCAGCAGTAAATATTGCTTCTAGCATAGCAGGCTAAAGCGCTGATATTAGAAAAATAAATAGGCATGCTAAAACAGAGAAAAACTGGAATAGGCTCTTGTGGTCTGAGCAGAAGGAGCATGTAGAAAACTGAACCGAAAACAATGAACGTCATTCATATTTTTCCTGTATTGTTTTGATTATATCCAAGTCATGGAAGATGTGCTTAGTGATGCTTGCAACATACCCCAAAATTTGCGTTCACTTCAAGGCAAGGGATATCACTTTCTATTTACCAGATTGCTACATAATAAAACTGCTATTTCTCTAGGAAAAATTAGTACAACCAGAACCCGTTTTTTCATTGCCAGTAAAGCAAATCACAGCTCAAGAACTTGTGTAAAGAATAAAGATATTGTTGTCTGTTGTGCTACTTCCATAACCTGTGTAAATAGAATGAGAGGGTTGGCTGGGTCTGTTGCTTTAATTTAGTGTATGTAGAATGCTCTCAGTAACCCATTTCACATCTAATTTTTCTAGATATGTCTATTTGATTTTTCTAGATACATCTAATTTGTTGTTTTTGTTGATTCTGTGGACTGTTCAGATGTGAGAAAAGATGGCAAGATGATATTTGATCTTGTTGATAGATGCATAGAAGAAATTGGGGAGAAGAATGTCGTTCAAATTGTAACGGATAATGCCTCAGTCAATATAGCAGCAGCAACAATGATGAAAGTGAAGCGTCCCTCCCTATTTTGGAATGGTTGTGCAGCCCACACAATTGATTTGATGTTGGAGGACATAGGGAAGCTTCCTGCAATCGAACAAACAATTGCCAACGGAAAGGTTGTGACGGTGTTCCTTTATGCGCATACAAGAGTTTTGGCATTGATGAGAAAATTTCTTGGAAAAGACCTAGTCCGCTCCGGTATTACTAGGTTTGCAACAACATATTTGAACTTGAAGAGCTTGCAGGACAACAAAAAAGAGCTACAAAAGTTGTTCAGGTCCGATGAACTCAATGAAATGGACCACCTAAAAAAGGCAAAGGGGAAGAACGCAGCTAAAATCGTTTGCTCTGAAACTTTCTGGAAAGCAGTAGATACCGTTGTCAATTTCTTTGAGCCAATGGTAAATCTTTTGAGGAGGATGGATAGTGATGTTCCAGCAATGGGCTTTATTCATGGTTGTATGTTGGATGCAAAGAAAGAGATCTCCGTGAGGTTTGACAATGACAAGTCTCGCTTTCTGGAAGTGTGGGACATCATTGACAAGAGATGGGACATCAAGTTGAAGACTGCATTACATATGGCCGGATACTACTTGAACCCATACTATTATTATCCAAACAAGCTTGATATTGAGATCGATGGTAGTTTCAAAGAAGGGCTGATAACTTGTATTTCAAAGATGGTTGAAGATCCTATCATGCAAGAAGAAATAATCGATGAGATTGACCACTATCAAGAGGGGATAGGGTCTTTTGGAAGGGACATTGCTGTACGGCAAAGGAAAAACAAGAAGTTTGATCCAGGTAATTGGTTGCCTGATATTGTTGTTTCTTATTTTGTTATCCTGCCCAAAGTTTCCTAACATGTCCCACTTGTTTATGTTCAAGCTAAATGGTGGATGAACCATGGGACAAGTGCTCCAAAACTAAGGATCTTGGCTGCAAGGGTTCTTGGTTTGACATGTAGTTCCTCTGCTTGTGAGAGGAACTGGAGTGTATTTGATCAAGTAAGTATATTGTTCCTCCTTTCCACTTAAATGCATTGTTCAATCCATTTTGAAGACTTTGTGATGCTGTCAATTTCTCTATGAACTTAAGTGCAGAACTGGTGGTCTTGATTATACTTCTTCTATTTATCTGGTGATGTTATGCTTGCTGCAGCCTTTGACATATTGATTTGTTCATTTTGTAGGTTCACACAAAGAGACGCAGCAGGATGCTGCATGACAAGATGAGTGACCTTGTTTTCATCAAGTTCAACTCCAAACTGAAGGACAAGAAACTAAACAAACGCAAGGACCCCATTGAGAAGCAGGTGGTAGATGTTTTAGAAGATGATGAGAATGAATGGATCACTGGTGTAGTGCCAAACGGTGATGAAGAGCAAGGTGAAGATCAAGATCAAGAAATTCCGTATGCAAGCTCGCATGCTGGACCAGGAACTTCTGCTATTAATCCACTTAAAAGGAAGAGGGGTGTCTATGGTAAGAAGAAGAAGATGATGATCCCTGTTACTCCTCAAGAAGATCTGCTCTCTGCTTCCTCTGCTTCAGAAAGTGACGACGACGAGGACACCGACATGAGTTCTGGTTCTGACATGTGAGCTTGTCGGTTTCTCTATGAACTTCATTTTGGCGCTCATGATTCTATCCTTTCCTGTGTGCTTTTGACAAATGAATTCTGAAGACTTTGTGATGCATGTAATGGACTATGGACATGATGATGTTTGTTACTGAACTTAAGTGTCGAACTGCTGATGTTATGCTTGAAGCTTGATGCAGTCTTGAATTTATGTTTCTATTTATCCGTTGAACTGCTGCAGATCTCTTCTGTACCTATTATGTTCGAATTTATATTGAGAATCCTCTTTTTTCTACTGAAAATATGCTGTTTTCTAAGAAAAATATGCACATGTATTAGTATATATGTGTGATATACATGCACAGGTACTGTAGCCGCGAAATGGCTTAGCGGCCGCTATAGCCGGCGATAGCGGCTGTAGCGTTGGCACAGAGCCAGCCGCTAAATGCCTTAGCCCGCGATCTGAAACTTTGCTCTCAACTGGGCCTTGAACGAACTTAAGGGACTCCCTTTGGGCCAGCGGCCGCAATATGGTTGTGTGCACGGCGCTGGAGATGGCGCCACGTGGAAGGTGTTTTACAACGAGGGCCCGGAGGCCAAGAAGTAGAAAAAGAAGTTTAGTCAGGCGGACATCAACTCGAAGGTGAAGCTTGCGGTCGAGAAAAAAGTAGTTGATGACGCGAAAAAAGCAGCCGAGGACAAATATGAGTTGTTACATCAGGCAGTCAATGCAGCTGTAACTGCCTACAGAAATGATTTCGCTACTAACTTGGTTTTAGTTATCATCAACTGGACAAAGGAAAATCCAGACAAGACGGTACATGATTTCCCGTTGCCCAGTTTCAACGGGAGCAACTCCATGAATAACAACATCATCGCACCATCACTTGCCCACGCAACCGGGCCTCCTCTTGCAGCCGCTCCCGCTCATAGCAGCCCGTCCTCAGTCTCTGGCGCGCTCGGTGGGCCTTCGTCTTTGGCTGAGCTCGACGCCATCACGGTAATTACATGTCGCACCACCATATATATATAATATTCCATTTTTGTTGCCTTTCGGATGTTTTACGCCACAGACATATGTATTTGCAGGCGAAAGAAACCCCGTGCACCATACTCTACTTGATCAAAGGCCAGAAGGTGGACGTGGGAAAGGGGATGATAATGGACCCCTTGCAACCCACGTTCCACAACCAGCCGATCCCTGCTGGGCACTTCAGGGTTAGCTTGTCCAGTGTGAAATCGGGGCACGAGGATTTGCCTCCTCCAGTACAGCATGTGGGAGCGGACGACGAGACCCCACCGCGGATTGGAAGCTGCAAGGCTTGGGTGCTGCTATGGCCGAAGAATCTTATTCGTCTGGAGCCGGCCGAGAGCACATCAATAACCACACATCAACAAGCATGTGCGGAGACCACCACCCCGCCTACGCAATTACCAGCTCCTGTAGTGCCGGGTGAGAGCGGCGGACGACATGATGAAGGGGGTGCAATAGTGCTGGCTGATGTAATTTGTCCTATAGAACAGAGAATGGATGATGAGACGGAGGTCGACCCTATGGATTTCCTTAATACAAACGCGTATGACTGTGACATAGAATTGATGAGTCAACCATATGACAAATCGGGCTATCAGCTTGCTAATGAGGATATGGATGATATGCCCGGGCAGGAAGGTCGTAGCAGGGATTGCAAAAAGTCTCTCTTTATGAAATCCTCACAGGACACGCCTGAAGATGCCGCCTCAACACAGGCTCAACTATCCCAGCGCGAGGGTCGTACAGTACTTAGCCCGGGAACACTGGGGCAGGGGTTAAGGAAGGGTCTAGAAGGTGTGCCCAAGAAAAAGGAGAGAAAGAGATCGGGGAAGATAGCTGCCTCCAAACAAGCCAGAGCACATAGCAGCCAAACGATGCATTCTGAAGAGCGTGTACCCGTGAAAGGTGCGGCCATGTTCCATCTCACGGGCGAGCTGATGCTATCGCCGAAACCGCTGGAGGCACTATCAGGGGATCTCAGGAGACTGCACGACCATGTGCTGTCGACTGAGAAAAGCCTACTAGCCTCAAAGGATCCAGGATATCCGACATACGCGGCTCGTGTGCCTGAGGGGAAGTGCTACGTCGAGACACGGCCCGCGGAGGTGTTCTTCCTGCGGTTTGACCATATCTTTGAGATGTTTCTGACAAGGCGGCTCGATTTTACAATCGTCCGCCTTTTTGCGCTACATATGAGCTCTGTCATGAACAGTGAAGAAGTCTCGCAAATCTGTGTGGCGGATCCGTACTACATGCACGAGTCTTTCTTGAGTCTCGGCGACTTTGAGCGTGAAACTGCTAGGGACTAGCTCCAAAACTTCATGATACAGAATAAGGACCGGGAAATTGTCCTCATGCCTTATCATCCAAAGTAAGTCAGTTTCGAACAACCCTTTCATACATTTCAATCATTCCTTCTCTTTTTATGGGGAATAATTTGAGGTGTCTTTTCCCCGTAGCAACAGGCGCGCCGTCCTTATCGTTTTTTATCCGCAAGTCTCCCACACCGTGTATTTTGACCCTTCCAGAGACTACGAGAAAAAAGACTACACCCACATAATGAATATTCTAGATGATGCTCTCCAAGGCTTCAGCTTTAGAGGTGACCACATGCAGATCAGGAAACAAAGGAACAAGAAGATGGGTTTCGTGCATAAAACTAACTTCTCCTGCATCCAAGTCCCAAAACCAAGCAAGAAGGATGGATTGTACATCCTCCATTTCATGATTCAGTTCAACACGGATCACCAAAAGCTTCGCATGAGAAGCAGAAATGATGATCATATCCACAAGTGGCTAGAATCTCATGGAGAAGCGGATTATAAACTTAGAGATGACTTCTTTCGCATCCAAAGCGACATTGCGACGATCATCATGAAAGAAGTCGTCGATAAGAAAGGGATGTTCCACCATGGCCCTATATCGCGAGCTGACGTCCGAACTCGCATAGGCATGCAACGTCTAGACCTCACGCCGTTCAAGAAGCTAGGGTCCATCCTCGATGATATGGAAGGATGGAACTTCTAGTGATTTATGATGCCAATGATGATGATATGTGTCGGTTGAACTTGTATACTATTTGTAGCGATGCAACTTTGTGATGTTCATGATCCCTGCCGAACTTGCGTAACGCTACTTTGTTAGTTTGCGTACGATGACCTGCGTACCTCTAGTTAATTAATTTGCGTACTGTATGTTGCATCTAGTTGCTAACCCTTTCTTTTTCAGTGTTCTCTAGTATATTTTGTTGCATATATATGATTGTACATCCTCTTCATGAACATGCATCTCTAACAGGTACCTAGTTTCTTGATGGCGAGATGGAACTGCTATGTCGTGTACAAAGGGAAGGTTGTGGGGGTGTACAACGAGTGGCATGAGTGTCAGGCGCAAGTGAATGGGTTCTCGGACGCCAGCCATAAAGGCTTCAAAAGCAGACAAGAAGGAGAAGCTAGTTACTTGAGGTTCACGCTAGCGCGAGAGAGGACTCGTAACCTCCATCTCATGTACTGCATAGTTCCGCTCTCACTCATAGTGATAGCTCTTCTCGCGTATACCTTTGTTTAGATGGATGACGTTGTAGTTGCAAGTATTCGAGACTTGCATGTATCGCTATTTTCGAGATGATGACAAGATACCACTTTGTGTTGGATGATGATTATAACGAGACTATTTGTATGTATATGCTATGATTACATTTGTGGTTTCACAGGCATTTGTATGTGTATCATGATGACATTTGTATGTGCTAAAGATTCTTCTATAAAGCCTGTTTAAATACAAAACAAATATGCCCAAAAAAACAAAAACTACTAAAATTAGCAGTAGCGAGTGGAGAAAAGTTAGCAGCAACGCGATTGTAGCAGTAGCGCGCACAGGGGAAGCGCGCTATAGCTATTAGCAGCAGCGAGGTTCCTTTAAGCACGCTGCTGCAACACTTGTGTAGCAGTAGCACGGGTGGACCAGCGCTACTGCTATACGTTAGCTGTAGCTTCTTATTAGTAGCGCCGGCCTCCGCGCTACTAAAAGGCCGAAAACTCACGCTGCTACTAGGCTTTTCCCTAGTAGTGTCTAACTGATATGCACTCTTTTAGAGCTTGATGTGTGTCTTTCTGTTATGTGATACCTTTTGGACGTTATTATGCCATACTGATGAACATGCTAATATTTACTCCCGTTGCAACTCACGGACATATGTGCTAGTAAAAAGTAAAAGAAAGACTGAGTCGACCAAACGAATCAACACCGATGGAGTAGGTAAGATGTGTGTTCCACGTGGCGAACCCGGTCCACCACGTCATCCTCCCTCTTCTTCCCTGCGAACAAAGACGCGCACACTGCAGATAAGAGAAGCGGGTACACCACACGCGCCGCCGCCGACCAAAACCCTAGCCACGGAGACCCCACCCATGGCGGCCTTCACCACCACCGCCGCCGCCGCCGCCCCCGCCGCCTACGCCGCCTCCCGCTCGCCGGCACCGAGCCCCTCGCAGTGGGCACCGCCCCGCCGCTCTCCGCCGGCCGTCGGGCTCCGGCGAGCGGCCGCGCCGCCTCGCAGGGGAGCCGCTCTACTGGTGAGTACTCGGTGCATTTGGGCCACCTCCGGTCGGTCGTGGGAACGCGCACGGATTTTAGTGGGGAATTTTAGTTTGGACCAGATAAAATCTCTGCTTTGCCATGTAAAATCTGAAGCCAAGGGGGCGCTTTGTGTACTATGTTCAGAGGTCCAGACCAATCCTAGTAATAGTAGAATTGGGTGTAGCCGGACATAGTTTTGTGTTAAATGTAATTGTCTATGACAGTGGCGGACCTCGGATGTTAGTTCGGGGGGTTCCACGATTTATATACATATATACAATATAGAGACAATATAAGTTAAATACATTGATTCAAAATTTGTGAAAACTATGCTATATATAGCACTACCTCTGTAAACTAAGTAATATATGACGTTTTAAATCACTACGTCTTGTACTATTAGTTTACGGAGGGAGTATTATTTTGTCCAAATGTCTTCATAATTCCAACAAATAATCCTAAAGTAACATTAAACTGTTAAAAAAATTAATATTAAGTGTATAATATAAACTCTTGTGCCACTTGTCTGTTTTCTTCCTAGGCTGTTAACTTGATGTAGGTGAAGAGCCATCAGTAGCTACGTTTTTTTTTATTTTTGGTGCTAAAAAAAGCTATGTTGTTTTTGGCTGGTCACTTTTTTCAATGGTGCAACCCTCTTACGCAGTAGTCATCTACAGACATTATCATAGAAATGAAAAAGAACCATTCTACTCTGTTTTAATGACTTAATGATCTGCTGCTTTTAAAATATATCTATTTCTTTTGTTTACTTTTTCTGTTGTTTCTATCTTTTCCGATAGGTCAAAGCTAAGAAGGAAACATTTTCTACCTTCGATGAGTTATTGGAGAAGTCTGAAAAACCTTTACTCGTCGACTTCTATGCAACTTGGTACGCGGCCACTTGCAAAGCTAGTGCTCCTGAATGTACATATGGCCTAGAACATCGCTGCTCTATACTAGATATACTGTGAATTGTGCCCATCATCATTGTGTTAAACCTTATGGAGCCGAGTTTGGTGGTGGCATGTCCTGTTCCTACTTAGAAAGTACCGCCAAGCTCTTAACTGTTTTCTTTAGTGTTCATCTTGTGGATTCTTAAAGTGCTACCATGTTAGTTTTGCTTTAGTCCAAAGATGACTGCCTTTTGAACACTAAAAGTGAATCTTACTAATTTATATGATTCTGTGTTTTGTGAATAATTTCTTTCTCATACTTTGATGAAGAAGTGCATCATTTCTCCTTCTGACAAAAAAACGGTGTATGTTTGCAAATTGCATGGCTATGTTGTAGGAAGATTGGTAAATATATACCAATATGCTGTATGTTTGCATTTATTTTTATTCTTTTTGTTAGGTGTGGTCCGTGCCAATACATGGTTCCCATACTTCAAGAAGTGCATGAGAAGATGAGTGACAAGATTAACATTGTGAAAATTGATACAGAGAAATATACAAGCATTGCAAATAAGTATAAAATTGAAGCATTACCAACTTTCATTGTCTTCAAGGATGGGGAACCTTGTTATCGCTTTGTAAGTTTTGATCACTCATATTTCTCCATTTATAAATGGTGTTTTGACTGGTGCTGATGAAATTGTTATAACGTGGCTTTGGTCTGTATTTTTGTTTATCTGCCGGTATTCAGGAGGGAGCGTTGCCTGCTGACCAGCTAATCCTGCAGATTGAGAGTGCTTTAGAAGCTCCAAAGTAGCATGTGCATGTATTGTCAGCAAGGAATTTCGCTCCCTGAAATGTATGTTGCTACCCATAACATGTCTTTCTATGTTTGCATATTTGAATTATGGATCATCCATTGTTGATTGTTGTTACAGAGGTTTTACCTGAGTTACAAAAAAAAATAAACATTCCCTTCAAAGCTACAGTTTGAAACAATTGCATTGATTCATGACTCATCTTTACATCATCTTTCCCTTTATGGTTACTGATTTTGTCAAAATGAGAGACTCAATTACATATTGTGCAGTATGTAATGATGTTAAATTAGCAGAACTTTGTTTGGCATATCGGTCTGAGACATCTCAGTCACTGGTTGTGTATATCCATCCCAGTTTATGTATCTATAAACAAATTATTCCTTCTTCCTTAACTCTGATTATGGAATCGGCGAAGTTAGTTATGCAAAAGTCCATTACGTATTCTGGTTCACCATGGTTTTGTCCCCAACTAGCCGAATCTAGATATACTTGCCTTTCGGCAACTGTAGTTCACTATGATATTACCACAGTTACTTTTACCATCTCCCTGATTAGTTACAGCAATTGGATTGTCTTTCTTTCACTGAGGATTCTAAGCCAGTTGATCCAACCCATTAGGCAGCTATGCCAGTTCCTTTTTTTTTGTTGCTACTGTGCTCTTTCTTTCTATTAATAAGGTTGGGAATCATTTGTGCGTGTTTGCATTCAGTATCTTGTTGCTTTGATACAAACTGGTCTGTTCCTAGGATTTACTGGGAAATCTGGCACAACTGCTGTTTGGAGTCGATTAAAAACAGGCGTATGTTGGACTTCACTAGAGTAAATTGTTAATAACACTGTTCCAAACGTGCTGGGATTTTATATCCCACCAGATCGAAACTGATGTTCACAGTTTTCTGAAATATAAACTCTTGTTGTAATTAAGTAATCATCACTGTCAACATGCTGATGTGTACTCACTTAGTTTTCTGTAAGGGATAGGTTACATTACAGATGGCAATAATAAAAATAATAGCGGATCTTAAGATGGCGGATCGATCCAAAAAGTATTGCAAACTATATATAAAAGCGTATTGCATGTCAAATCAAGACAACTATGTGTATCAATCGACAAATTCAAACATTTGGCCACACTACTCTTATGCATGAATTCTCATCTGCTCATCCCTTCACGTATGCCTAAGCCTAATTGTTAAGAGAAGCTTTAGTTCTGAGCCAAGTGCGATGTGCAAAACTTCCTTACCTTACAGGTAATGTGGCTCTAATAGAAAAATTGAGTACGCAATGTGCAATGCCTGTCGGTTTGTGTTGTATGTATTTAAAACAGCAGAGGAGTGAAATCTTACTTGATGACTTGTAGAGACGTGGTGCATTGTTATTGACTTTAATAGATCCCTTGCTTAGAGTAGTAGAATATTACTGAAGCGGTACTACGGAATTGCTTCGTAGGGGAGTATCTGTGTTTTCCCTTTTACTTCTTTTATACATATTCAGAAGAGTACAGTATTTATTCTGAAAGATCAGGACAAAATAACCAATATAAGAAATGACTAGGACTATGTCTTTTAAAGTAATAATATACATTAGAAACACTAAACATTTGTGTTGGGTATGCTACTGGTGAAGCGTTTGATTGTTTCAGATCAGGATAATCTTAACTGGGTTATTATACATAACTCTGAGTTAAGCAGACGATTGCTGTAAATATAGACTGTTGGGCTGCTTTTATATTGGATCCTGGCTCATGCTTGATGCAGCACAATAATTATCCCTACCAGCTAAAGCTACATTTTGCTTTTGACATACAGAGCATGTGTGAAGAATGTCCTCCTTATGGATTGATCTACCAACTATGTGAAACGGTCTGAAATCTCGGTGTACAAAGATATGGAAGCGCACATCTAGATGCATATTTTAAGTATGTTTCTTCTGTGTAAATTCTTTCAGCGACTAAGATTTTGTTTTGGAACTGAGCCTCTGGTGTTCCATTTGCCTGGTACGGAAAATTACCATATCCATATTTATCAAGTTGAAATCTTAAGTGCTGAAGTTTACTGTGACATGGCATTTATATATTCGTAGTCTGCTCCTTAAAGACAACTTTATAATTCATCATTGCCTTTTGGCGTGGACGATTGTGGATTCCAGCATCTATCTTAGAATATGTACTTGAATGGCCATTAAGCAATGTGCTGGAAATATCCCATCGTGATTATCCGATGTTTACAAGAGCTGTTTGTACTGTGTGTATTTGTTCCCAATGAGGAACGAATTCGTCGGCAAGCATTCCAAAATCACATATTTTGTGTAAAAAGAAAAAATCAGACGTTGTTTTTTCCCCATGTGCGAACCGAAGTGGACGATTATTCTGACGTTATTTCACCTGCGTGTGTATTTGTTTCCCTGGTCACTGAAGTCGGTCAGTGTTAATAATGATAATACTTTGGGTTGGCTAAGCTAACTCACTAGCCCTTTTCTTCTGCTTTCTCCATAAACATACGGTCTTCTGTGTGTGCTCAGGAACCAAGCCCCAGAGGCATCTACTGAACAATGTGTGGAGTGTTTCACCTAGGTTTGTTTAGCGTCACTCTTAGCCATGTGACAAGAAAGGGAGGTAAAAATAAAGCAGACAGAATAATAACGTTACTGAGTGCTGAGAGAGAACACACAACATACGCATCGATCAAGGCTTCATAGAGGGGATCACAATAGTCAGTATTTTCATAATTTTGCCTCTGCTAGGAAGAGGAGGAATCTAATTAAGAAACTGAAGGATAATAATAATGGGTGGGTAGAGGGAAATGATAACCTCAACCCACTTATTTCAAATTATTTCTTTGGCCTCTTTTCTTCTGATGTTACAGAATATGATCAAGGCTTGTTGCATGCGGTGAAACAAAAGTCACTACGCAAATGAACACAACATTGATGGAGCCATACATGCGGGAGGAGGTACGGAAGGCCTTGTTTCAGATTGGGGATATGAAGGCACCCGGGCCTGATGGACTGCATGCAATTTTCTTCAAACACTTCTGGCACATCCTAGGCGATGAACTTACGAACGAGGTGCTAGAGGCAGTCCACAACAGGAAGATACTGACCGGTTGGAATCAAACTAATATTGTGTTAATTCCTAAGGTTGATAGCCTGGAGGTAATCACTCAATATCGACCTATTAGTTTGTGCAACGTTGTCTATAAAATCATATAAAAAATGATTGCAAACAGACTCAAGAAGATACTTCCAGAGGTAATTTCTCCAACACAGAGTGATTTTGTCCCTGGAAGACTTATAACTGACAATGTGTTAGTAGCTTATGAATGCTTTCATGCAATAAAGAAGAAGACCCATGGATCGAATGGAATTTGTGCAGTAAAATTGGACATGATGAAGGCATATGATAGAGTAGAATGGGGTTTTCTAGAACAAATGATGCTGAAATTGGGGTTTCACTCGGCCTGGGTGGAAATGATAATGCAATGTGTCTCCTCAGTGACTTATAAAATAAGGTTCAATGGAGTGGAAACAGAGGAGATTATACCATCAAGAGGCTTACGGCAGGGAGATCCTCTATCTCCTTACTTGTTTTTGATCTGTTCAGAACAGCTTTCTAGCCTATTAGCTCATGAAGAAGAAGTGGGTGGCATTGAAGGGATACATGTTTGCAGAGATGCACCATCTATTTCCCACTTGCTTTTCGCAGATGATTCGTTGATTCTTATGAAAGCAAATGTCCAGAATGCAAACACACTGAAAAGAATTCTAGAAGTTTACTGTGGGAGTAGTGGTCAGTGTGTAAGTACTCCTAAATCGAGTATTTTCTTCAGTCCGAATACAAGTGTGCTGGTTAGAGAGGAGGTATGTGTAAATCTGAATATTCTAACCGAGGCACTAACAGATAAATACATGGGTCTTCCCACTATTGTGGGAGTCGATAGAAGTGACTGTTTTTAACACCTTATTGATAGAATTTGCCAGAGAATTAAGGGTTGGAAGGAGAAGATGCTCTCAATGAAGGGGAAAGAGATTTTGTTGAAGGCAGTGGCCCAAGCAATCCCCTCTTATGCTATGTCCGTTTTTAAACTCCCCAAAAATATTTGCAAGGCAATTACATATGAGATTGCAGGTTTTTGGTGGGGGGATAGTGAGAAAAAGAAGAAGATGCATTAGTTTGCATGGTGGAAGTTATGCATCCCAAAGAGTAAGGGTGGATTGGGGTTTAGGGACCTGCACAGTTTTAATCTTCCTTTACTAGCAAAACAGTGTTGGCGCTTACTCCAAAATCCCGAATTTTTGTGTGCACGAGTTCTAGGTGCAAAGTACTACCCTGATGGAAATATACTCATGACGGGACCAAAAAAGGGCTCTTCTTTTACTTGGCAAAGTATCGTATCGGGTATACAAACTTTTAAAAGAGGGTGTATTTGGCGGGTGGGTACGGGTTCACAGATAAATATCTGGAATGATCCTTGGATTCCAACTAGTGAAACAAGGAAAATTATAACTTCAAGGGGAGCAACTATGTTGAGCAAGGTGGAGGTATTAATTGATCCCTATACTGGGCAATGGGGTGAGAGTTTGATCCGAGATGTTTTCTGGCAAGTTGATGCACACAGAATCTTACAAATACCTCTTCGAGTGCAGGTGATGGAAGACTTTGTATCGTGGCACTATAATCGATCTGGTGTCTTCACTGTGCAATCAGCCTATCATGTGCAATTCCAACACCAATTTGGAGGCAGGGAGAATCTAAGTGCAGCACAAGGTAGTCGGCCAAATCATATCTGGAAATGTGTGTGGGGATTGAGAATTCCTGTCAAAGTTAAACACTTCGTGTGGAAGGTGATTAGGGGAGTTTTACCATGCTATGGTACCCTTGCAAGCCGCCATATTCTAGTTACGGGACAATGCCCGATATGCCAGACAGGATATGAGGATGCTCAACACTGTTTATTCACATGTAAGAGGGCGAAGGATATATGGAAGGAGCTGGGACTCGAGGCTGAAGTTCTGCAAGCTGTTGCGGAGGACCGGTCAGGCGCATCCACTCTGGCTTCTCTCTTGGAGTGTCACGATTCAAAGAACGCTCTATCTGTGGCCGAATTATCTGCGGTGGCAAGCTGGTATATTTGGTGGCAATGACGACAAATTGTTAAGGGCGAGATAGTCCGACAGCCGCACCAAACCGCCATATCAACACGAGTTCTAGCAACAAACTTTATTTGCTCACTAACACCGAACCGGCCGATGATTAAGCGTGATCATATGTGGCACAAGCCAATGAGAGGAGTGGTTAAAATCAATGTCGATACATCTTTCAGCGCTGAAAATTTGGCTGCAGGCACAGGAGCAGTGGCACGAGATGAGCATGGTGACTTTATAGCGGCTGCTTCTTGGTTCATACCGCATGTGGTGTCAGTGGATGCGGCAGAGATGATTGCTATCCAGAATGGTTTCTATTTGGCTGGCAAGATTGGTTGTAACATCCTACACATTGAGTCGGATAGTTCTAATGCAGTGTGTGCTCTCAACTCTAAAATTCTCTTGGGACAAGAAGCGGCTATCCTACTAGAGAGCAAAGAGATGGGTTTGAATTATGCGAAATATGAAGTAAGTAACTGCCCTAAGGAAGCAAACTGCATTGCTGACTGCATAGCTAAGTCATCTCTAGCTAGTAGATCTTCATAGTTTTGGGAAGGTGCTATCCCAGATTTTATTTCTCAACATGTTGTAAACGATCTTGCCATTATGTGAGAAATAAAGTATTACCCTTTCAAAAAAAAAAAAGCAACATACGCATCGATCGATTAACCTAACTGGTGAACATAACACACGTGGGTGGTACACAGCCTCATCATGCCTTGCCTTGCTCACTACTGTATTTTATTTCGACATGATTAACAGCTACTACTCCACTAATGCTAGAAACCGAGGCTCTCCGCAGCGGCATCCACGACGGTCTGCACCAGGGACGACCACTGGAGTCCGAGGTTACCGTCGGCGCTGCCTGGGTTGCGGGCGGAGCAGTTCCGGCGGACCTGGCCCTGGTCGCCTGTGAGCACCCTGATCTGGCCCATCTTCATCATGGACACGCCGAACTGGTTGAAGAAGTACCGCTGGCTGCGCGCGAAGCGCTCGACGATGGGCCGGGTAGCCTCGTTGGTGAAGAGGTCCTGGTCGGACACGAAGAGCCCCTCCCGGTTCACCAGGTTGACATAGTATTTGTTGTCGAACACGTCGGGCGTACGCACGTCCAGCGGGTGCGCGCGTCGGTGCCTTTGGCCGGGCACGTCCGCTTCAGCCTGCCGAGGAAGTCGGGGCTCATGGTCAGGTCCACCGCTTGTGCAGGCCCCCATCAATTTCTTTGAGTTTCGGTCTTGCGACCGTACTCCCCAGGCGGAGTGTTTCACGCGTTAAGGCGGAGTGTTTCACGCGTTAGCTGGGCCCCTGATCCGCGTAGACCAAGGGCGAACACTCATCGTTTACGACATGAACTACCAGGGTATCTAATCCTGTTCGCTCCCCATACTTTCGCACCCCAGGGTCGGTAGGGACCTAGAGAGCTGCCTTCGCTTTTGACGTTTCTTCGTAGATCTACAGATTTCACTCCTACACACGAAATTCCACCTCGAAGGACACGCAGTGCCCGAGCCCCACGGTGTGGCCACCGGAGAGCGCGACGAGGTCGGTGGCATCGAGGTGGAGGCTGTGGTTGTGGAAGACGTCCAGGAGGGACGGCACGGCAGAGGTGGGCGCGGGGAGGCCGGACAGCACGTCCTGCGGTGTGGCGAACCGCCGGCTGTCGCGGCGGCCGAGGGGCACGCGGTACTCGGGCCCGCCCGTGGCGACCACGGAGTCGCGCGCGGCCAGCGCCAGGATGTCGGAGCAGGAGACGACGGCGCCGCGGCACTCGCGCTCGAGCCGGTCCCGGATGTCGTTGATGGCCTTGAAGGCGGAGGGGCGGAGCGTGAGGTTGGGCGGCGCCCGCTGCTCCCCCGGCCCCGTCGCAGCCCTGCATGCATGCATGAGCCAAATACTGGATTGATGGGAGGCAATCAACACAGGCAAGAGAAGGCAAGGTAAGCATCTGGACGAAGCAGTCGTGGAAGTGGAGGCGGAGGAGGCCGGCGGCGAGGCCGACGTCCTTGCGGACGGCCTGCCGGACGAAGTCGCGCACGATGGACTCGGCCATGGGCAGCTCCGCTTGTAGAAGTTGAAGGACAGGCCGCGCGTGATCGGAGGCTGCCTCAACCTCAAGTCGTTCCCGCCGGCGCCGGCGGCCTCCTGCTCTGCCGCCGCATAAGCCCCAGACACCAGCGAGCAGGCCACTGCCAGCGCCGCTACTAGTGCTGCAGCGAGCAGAGGAGCACTGGCCGTCCTAGCACAAACCATCTCTCCGCGCGCGTGTGTCTGCTCTGCTACGTTCGTGTGTGTCACGGACTCACAGTCACATGGAGTCCTGCCTTGGTTTTATACAAACGAGTCTCCTCTTGTGTTTGACACGTACGTAGGTAGCACGACACATGGATGCATGAGACGACGACGACAACGCGCACGCAGAGGTGGCAGGAGCTCGGGGACGATGCGAGTCTCCGCCCTTGATCAGCTTGTTTTTTTTAAGATCGAGCAGCTTGGGGATTTTTTTAGGGGAGTCGAGCAGCTTGGGTGGGCGCTCCACACCACAGTCCACAGAGCAGATGAGGGAAGGGAAACGAGCCTCGGGGCCTGAAACGGGCCCAGTTGGGTGGCCATATCGCTGCGCAGATTATTAGTACCGTATCGGGAGTTTAATTAAAGGCTGACCGGGTCTAATAACAGGGACAGAGGATTTTATTCCCTCACGCTAGGGTTTTCTTTCTCTCTAGGGTGACTACGCCGTCGTTGAGGTTTTGACTTCTCTGCCGCCGGTTTCCTCCCTGCCTCACTATCAAGGCTGAGGGGCGATCGCTGGTCGCTTCCTCATCCCGAAGGAGTCAGGGAGTGGCGGGCTTAGGGCACAAAACAAAACCCGATCGGATCTACGTCGGGTTAGGGACAATGGCTTCGGGAGGAGCGTCAGGCTCCTCGGGGGTGAGCGATGTGGAAAGGATGATGGAAGAATTGGGCCTAACAGAGAAGGACTTGGATGATGTGGTGTTCGACGAGCAGCAGGCCCCGCCAAAAGAACATCGATGGATCGCCATTGCCAAGGTCAATTCCTCAAAATATTATAGCCAAACTTGGTTCTATAGGAATATGAGATCTGCATGGAACACAACGCAAGTAGCAAAGTTCAAAGCTCTTGATGATAATATGTATACGGTCAAATTCTCTTGTTTGGGTTATTGGGAAAGAGTTATGCAAGATGGCCCATGGAACTTCAGAGGGGATGCAGTGATTATAGCGCCGTATGATGGGATTTCCAAACCCTCGACGGTCAAGCTGGAGACAATTGACATCCGGATCCAAATCCACGATGTGCCTGATCTATACTCACATCTGGTTACACCGCTTGCCGCTAAGGTGGGGGAGGTGTTATTTGCAGAAGCCCCATCACACGATTTTGTGGGTAACTTCCATCGAGTTTGGGTGAGGATCAATGTGCTGAAACCTCTCAAGAACGCAATTTCGATGATTAGAGAGGGCAAGAGACAGATCTATAAGGTCAAGTACGAGAAGTTACCAGATTGGTGTGCCGTTTGTGGTATGTTGGGGCATCTGTTTAAGAAGCATGGGAATGGAATCCACCCCAAATCAGCCTTGGTGTTTAAAGATCTCAGAGCAGATTGGGCTATGCGCACGGGGCGTGGACCTGGAGAAGGCAGGGGGCGTGGTGGAGGTAGAAGAGGAGGCAGGGCTGGCACTCGTGACAGATTTGATGCGGACAGAGGCTACTATCTTGCAAACAATCCAAAAGAAAAAACATGAGAGGAGGAAGAAGTGGAGTACAGGGAGAGGGAAGAGGATGTTGACATGGATGATACCAATAGGAAGAGGATCTCAGCGGGGGCGCTGCATGGCAACCTACCGATCCCTCCAGCCGCGAGCGCCGAAGGCCTAGAGCTGGCCATTGTGGCATCTACAAGTGCGGGGTTGAGCCCGCTTCCCATTAGAGATCTCAAGAGGTCAAGGTTTAATGGCGAAGACAATGAGGCTTCAACTTCAACGGTGAAAAACTTGGCGGGCTCCTTCGAGGAGCGCCGCCATGCCCAATGAGTGCCTTATGCTGGAACTGCCGTGGCGCGGGCAAACCTGCGGCAGTCTGAGAGCTTCGCAAGTTCGCGAGAAAGTTTGCCCCTACCGTGCTTGGGGTTGTGGAGACTCAAATCGCCGGTGCACGTGTAGAAGCTCTAGCAAGTTCTTTAGGTTATGAAAATTCTTATGCAATAAGTAGCCAGGGAAGAAGTGGTGGAATTGGAATTTTTTGGAATAATTCAAGCAATATTGAAATCTTGGGCGATTCTTGCTATCATATTGATGCCAAAGTGCAGGTCGAAGGTCAGGAACCATGGCGTTTTACAGTTATATACGGGGAAGCGCAAACAAACCTTAGGCATCAGACATGAGATCTGTTAAAAGGAATATCAACTTTGAATGATTTGCCGTGGTTATGTATGGGGGATTTCAACGAAGTGCTACGTCCGGACGAACACCAAGGAGTAGCTAATCGCAGTAATGCACAAATACAAGCCTTCCGGGAAGCGGTTGATGTTTGCATGCTCATGGATTTAGGCCATCAGGGCCGTTTCTGGACTTTTGAAAAAAGAGTGGCAGGGGGGTCTTACACTCGAGTCAGGCTAGATCGCGCGCTGGCGACTCCTAGCTGATGCGCGCGTTTCCCGCTAGCTACTCTAAGCCACCACTCGGCTGCATCACCGGATCATGGGCCGATCTTCCTTCAGTTTGATAACCCAGAACCAGGCATATCGGTCCCGAAGGTTTTCCGCTACGAAGTAATGTGGGAGAAGCACGAGGAATGGCAATAGAACATCTTGGCTCGGTGGAATGCGGTCTCACCTGGTTATGGCGTTGGTGACTTCCGGGACAAGCTACTGCGAATATCCCAAGATATTACATCATGGAGTAGGGACTCTTTTGGTAGTGTGAGGAGGGAGATAAAGGATTTAAATCGTCAACTACAGCAGCTACGTGATGACCCAGCCCGAACAGGGCCCGTTCATGTGGAGATCAAAATCTGCGATAGATTGGTCGAGCTATACCATAGGGAGGAGTTAATGTGGCGCCAGCGATGTCGGTTACAATGGCTGACAGAGGGTGACCGAAACACGAGGTTCTTTCATATGAGGGTGAGTATGAGACGGAAGAAGAACATGATTAAAGCGCTTTCTAACTCCCTTGGAATATACACGGAGGATCCTGTGGAGTTGAAGGCGATGGTGGTGGATATTTTACAAATCTCTGTATACTTCGGAAGGGGTGCAGGGTATTGATGAGGTCTTGAGACATGTCCCACACAAAGTTACACCGGAGATGAACGAATCCTTGTGCGCGCCATCCTCAAGAGAAGAAGTGAAAAATGCGATTTTTCAGATGTTTCCCAGAAAGGCACCAAGGCCTGACGGCTTCCCAGCACATTTTTATCAGAGGCACTGGGATCTGTGTGGTGATGAAGTAACTTTTGTGGTGCTGAGAATAATCAAGGGAGAAGAAAGTCCGGAAAGTATTAACGATACGGTCATTGTCTTGATCCCAAAGGTAATGAAGCCGTCTCAGTTGTCTCAATTCCGGCCTATCAGCCTATGCAATGTGCTATATAAGATCGCCTCCAAGGTCGTGGCCAATAGACTGAAGTTGGTCCTTCCAGAGATCATACCAGAGGAACAATCAGCCTTTGTCCCAGGTAGACTCATAACTGATAACATTATCTGTGCTTATGAATGCCTTCATTTCATGAAGAGGAACAGGTCCAAATCAAATAGCTTTTGTGCGGTCAAGCTTGATATGATGAAGGCCTATGACAGATTAGAGTGGGATTACTTGGAAGCAATCATGGGAAATCTTGCTTTTGCTACCCAATGGATTCAGATAGTCATGGCTATGGTGAGGTTTGTTTCCTTCTCGGTCCTGTTCAATGGAGAGATGATGTGACCATCTGTGCTAAAACTACAGTTACTTGTCTAAAAAATATTCAAGTTGCACCTGTGCATGAGAAGTTGACTGTGACAGTACCAAAGGGGAAAGAAGCTGGTATTTTAGGGGCTTTTCCATGTGCTATACAGATTGGTTCGCTGATATTCAAGGTTCCTCCACAGCTGGAAGAAGTTAGACCAAATTTTAGAACTCCGCCAGAAAAAGTCTTGATCTGATCGGCCGGGAAGAAACGAGCAAGTTCAGGGCTCAGAGCTGCTACGTGACACATCGTGATAAGCATATACAGTGCATGGCGTTTTTCTTATTGGTCAAGTACTACTTACGTGAGGAATTCAAGTCTAGATAGAGTCCAAGGTAATCAACGGTGCCGAATAATTAATTAGTTAAATCCTTGATTAGTTTCGTTAGGAGAGTCCTAGTCTGCTACGTTTACATAGCGCGTGTCTCAAGTCTTTGTGTTGCCTATAAAAAGGGCTGGCTGCGGCCGTTGTGAGGGAGTTAGTTTTGATTGGATAATAAAATACCAGAAAAGCCTCATGTCGAGGGGCACCAAAGTTTTTCTGTTCCTACGCTGATCTGTGATAGCGCGTTGCCGTGCGGAAGAGTTGATCTGCATCGTCTCTTACGCGAGTCCTCAACCCTAGTTCTTGCATCTTGCTTGGTCTTTGGGTGTCTACATCTTTTCTACATCTACTGCTGATTTCATTGAGTATCGTGAAAGATCGGACCGACTACACCCACAAATTAGCGTTTCGCTAGTTTGTGCATTATCAAGTGGTATTCAGAGCTAAGTTGTTCACGGTACTGTGTTGATTAAGATGTCAACTTCGGTCAACAAGGTTGATGAGGTCGCTGCTGATTCTGAGGAAGTTGTGCGTCCAGTGTACGCGGATGATATTCCTCAAAATATTCGGGATGGTTTTGACCACACGTGCAACTACGTCAAGCAATGCCATGACGCGCTTGAGGTGAAGCTTGGCCAAAGGATTGATGTTCTGATCGCTCGGTTCGACGCTTTGGTGGACACCATCAATACACCGACGACGAATTCTGCACCACCACAGACTGCTCCAGCTGCTCCACTGCTTTATGCACCACCGGCTCGTGACGGACATGCCGGCGTGCTGGATCGTCGTCTGGCGGCACAACTACATGCTGGAGATGATGGCCTCGATGACGGTGTTGACCATGAGGCAACGGGGTACGCGCCACGACCACGACACTATGAGCCTCGTCCTGAAACTTCTGTTCGTGGTGGAGTGCATGACCGAGTTGGTCAAGCTATGCGTGTGCCTTTGGATGATGGAATTGGGCGCATAAAAATTTCAATCCCTTCGTTCTCCGGCAAGTGCGAACCAGAAGGCTATTTGGAGTGGGAGATGCGTGTTGATCAAATTTTTGATGCCCATCATTATAGCGAGGAGAAGAAAGTTCAACTTGCTCGAATTGAGTTCACCGGTTACGCGCTAATTTGGTGGAATCAAATTTGTCGTTCAAGACATCGGCCGACGACTTGGCGAGGTATGAAAGAATTCATGAGGCGACGTTTTGTTCCTGAGCACTATAAAAGAGATATGTACAACAAGTTGCAGCGGCTCTCTCAGGGTAATATGAGTGTTGATGAATATTACAAGGAGATGGAATTGCTTATGATACGTACAGGGACAACGGAGGATCCGGAGGCGACTATGGCACGTTTCTTTAATGGTCTAAATATTGAGGTGCAGGATCGTGTTGAGATGGTGGTCTATTACAACATACAAGATCTTGTGCATCAAGCTGTGCGGGCGGAACAGCGGATTATGCGACGCCAAGTAAGCACAGTTCCTAGTACCACTTTGAACACATGGCGACGCTCGCAACATAAGAGTGAGGATGTCGGTTCTAGCTCTAGGACAGCGACATCTAATCGCCCTCAAGCTTCCATGCAAAAGGATGCTTTAAAATCAGGATTGCCGAGAGTTAATTCTAGTGCGCAGTCAGCCACACGTACTAGTAATATAGAGTGTTTCAAGTATGGAGGAAGGGGGCATATGAGACGTGAATGTCCTAATAAGAAAAGAGTGTTGCTCACAAGAGATGGCTATGCATCCGCTAGTGATGAAGAGGCAGTTTCTGACACTTCTAGTGCAAAATCTGAAGATGTTGAAAATGTGGTTGCGAGTTTTGAAGCTGCTGAATCATATCCGTCTTTGATGGTGCAACGGGTGCAAGAAGATCGCATTGAGGATAAGGGGCAGCGATGGAATATTTTTCAAACTCAGTGCAAAATCAACAACACTAAATGTAAGTTGATCATAGATGGAGGAAGCTACACTAACGCGGTTAGCAAGGACTTGGTGGATGTTTTAGCTTTGCCTACCTGGAAGCACCCACAACCCCACTGCGTTGAATGGTTATATCAGTCGGGGAAATTGAAAGTTACACACAAGGTGCGCGTCAATTTTTCAGTTGGAAATTATACCGACACAGTTATCTGTGATGTTCTACCCATGAATGCATGTCACTTGTTATTGGGGAGGCCATGGCAATATGATCATCGCGCTATACATGAGGGAAGGTCTAACACTTATTCTTTTTGGGACTCCGGAAGGCGATGTGTGTTGCAGCCGATGTTCGGCAGTGCTATCAAGAGCGATGTCTGCAAGGTCCCTAAAAATATCTTGAAGCCGAGGACGGTTTCATTTCAAGAGGGGGAGGATGATGTGACCATCTGTGCTAAAGCTACAGTTACTTGTCTAAAAAATATTCAAGTTGCACCTGTGCATGAGAAGTTGACTGTGACAGTACCAAGGGGAAAGAAGCTGGTATTTTAGGGGCTTTTCCATGTGCTATACAGATTGGTTCGCTGATATTCAAGGTTCCTCCACAGCTGGAAGAAGTTAGACCAAATTTTAGAACTCCGCCAGAAAAAGTCTTGATCTGATCGGCCGGGAAGAAACGAGCAAGTTCAGGGCTCAGAGCTGCTTCGTGACACATCGTGATAAGCATACACAGTGCATGGCGTTTTTCTTATTGGTCAAGTACTACTTACGTGAGGAATTCAAGTCTAGATAGAGTCCAAGGTAATCAACGGTGCCGAATAATTAATTAGTTAAATCCTTGATTAGTTTCGTTAGGAGAGTCCTAGTCTGCTACGTTTACATAGCGCGTGTCTCAAGTCTTTGTGTTGCCTATAAAAAGGGCTGGCTGCGGCCGTTGTGAGGGAGTTAGTTTTGATTGGATAATAAAATACCAGAAAAGCCTCATGTCGAGGGGCACCAAAGTTTTTCTGTTCCTACGCTGATCTGTGATAGCGTGTTGCCGTGCGGAAGAGTTGATCTACATCGTCTCTTACGCGAGTCCTCAACCATAGTTCTTGCATCTTGCTTGGTTTTTGGGTGTCTACATCTACTGCTGATTTCATTGAGTATCGTGAAAGATCGGACCGACTACACCCACAAATTAGCGTTTCGCTAGTTTGTGCATTATCAAGAGAAGCTTGAACAGTTTAATCCGTCGAGAGGTATTCGACAGGGAGATCCCATTTCCCCTTACCTTTTCTTACTTGCAGCAGAGGGCCTTTCGTGCCTATTAAAATCAAGTTCACAGTCGTCTTTGCTCGGAATCAAGGTGGCCCCCTCAGCTCCTGCTGTTAACCACCTTTTGTTTGCAGATGACAGCCTGCTGCTTTTTAAGTCTAGCGTGGAGGGTGCAAATATGGTTTCAAACCTGTTGGATGTTTATTGTGCGGCATCAGGACAACGAGTCAATCACGACAAGTCGTCAATTTACTTCAGTAAAGGGGGTCCTGACTCTCTCAAACAAGAGGTGAATAATTGTCTGAATGTGCAGAATGAGTCCCTTAGTGAAAAATACTTGGGCCTGCCGATTGAGGTGGGGCATTCGAAGAATGGGACTTTCAAATATCTGAGGGATAGGGTTTGGGAGAAGATAAGAGGTTGGATGGAGAAGCTTTTGTTAGCAGTCGGGAAAGAGGTTCTAATCAAATCAGTAGCACAATCCATACCTGTCTTTTCCATGTCTTATTTCAGATTGCCAAGGGGTTTATGCGAAAGCATCACCTCTATCATAAGACAGTTTTGGTGGGGAAGCAAGCAAGGTAGGAGAAGGCCCTGTTGGGTGTCTTGGGATGTCATTACATTGCCAAAAAATCTAGGAGGGCTGGGCTTTAGAGACATGGAACTTTTTAATCTTGCATTATTAGCAAGACAATCATGGAAGTTGTTGAATGAGCCCGACACTCTCAGTGCGAGGTTGCTGAAGGCAGTTTATTATCCTGACACTACAATCCTTGAGGCGGAGCTTGGCCACTATCCATCACAGATATGGCGAGCTATCCTAGACGGCAGAGATATAATGAGACTGGGCATTATACGCAGGATAGGAGATGGTACCACAACAAACATTTGGGCACACAATTGGATACCCAGGGATCTATTATGGAGACCAATCAGGGCCATGGTTGACAACCCACCGCAAACAGTGTCTGAGCTCATTGATGCATCATCAACAAGCTGGAAGGAGGAACTAGTACGCCAAGTTTTCACTCCTCTAGATGCTGAATCAGTGCTTAAGATCCCACTGTGTACCAGTCAAGTGGAGGAATTTTGGGCATGGGCCGGTGACCCTAGAGGCATTTTTTCGGTGCGATCGGCATATTTCTTACTCAGTCGAGTCAAGAGGGGAAGAGAAGCTTGGTTGGAGGGCGGGGAAGATACATCAAACGGCGAGGGAGATCGGCGGGGCTGGACGTCGGTGTGGACACCCAAGGTTCCATCTAAACTGAAGGTGTTCACATGGAGGTTAGCACAACATTCCATTCCAACCAACGATGTGCTACACCGACAAAATATGTCAGACTCTCATGCTTGTGCTATTTGCGGGATGGAGGACAATTGGCGACACCCTTTGCTTGATTGCACACTATCATGGAGTGTTTGGGCACTGTCAAACGAGGAGCTAGTGCAACACATGTGCATGAATAAAGATGAAGATGCTAAGGCCTGGTTATTTGCCATGAGTGACATGATTTCACAGAAGGAGTTTTCCGTTCTCATTACCACCCTATGGGCCATTTGGAATGCACGGAGGAAAGTTATCCATGAGGGAGTTCTTCAAACACCATTCGCAACACATGCATTTGTAGACAGATTCCTGGCTGATCTTGATTACATGGACTCTCCATCGCCCGCTGCTCGTGAGGCCGTGCCTAGACCACGGGGTTGGTTACCACCCCCAGAAGATCATTCAAAGATCAACTCTGACGCTGCAGTTTCAAGGGCGGGGCGTTATGGTGCTGTTGGGGTGATTTGCCGCGATGAAGAAGGAGTCTATCAGGGGGCGTCAGCCATGGTGTTCGGGAACATTGAAGACCCGGAGGTGCTGGAGGTACTTGGCATCCGAGAGAGCTTAGCACTAGCTCATGATCTATACATCCAAAAGGTGGCGGTGGCTTGAGATTGCAGAGCTGTAGTGGAGGCAATTGAGAAGGGTACTTCAGCTGAGCATGGAGCAGTGGTGTTGGAGATTAAACAGTTATTTAGAGATTTCAATTCTTGTATTTTCTCTCATGAGTTTAGAACCTCGAATGTCGAGGCCCACAAACTTGCAAAGCATGCCTTAACTCTAGGGACCGGCCGTCATGTTTGGTTAGGCCACCCTGGAGAGCTTAGTTTCGTCCCTGTAAACATTGTGACGGGTCAATAAAAAGCTTTGCGAGTTTGCCTAAAAAAAATTTAAAGGCTGACCGGTTTATTAGGCCGAAGTCCGTCTACTTCATCGCCAACACAGAGCTGTGAAAGATGTCAAAGTGCACAAATAAAAGAGGCCATCGGGTCCAACCCGTGACCCAACACCGGAAAATGCGCACGGACGAAAAGATGGCCTCCATAAAATCTCAGTGCCATGGTTGCAACAACAATAGCGTCATGCACCGCTGTGTCAACAGGGAAAATTCTAATGCAACATCAAAGTCGTATGTATGATTAAGGGCATTTGCAACGCTGACCCGCATATAGACCAACCAGGCACGCTCTGGAAGAATCTGGCTTGTTTGGTTGCCTGCGTTTTTTGTTTGATCTGCAGCACATGAAATTTAAAGCGCCTCTGGGTCTGGCTTGCTAGGAATGTTCAGATCGGTAGTTTCTCACGAGTCAGGCCGAGCGGAGCCAGAACGAGTTGAGGTGGGTGGGCCCCTTGCCCGAGAGGTGGATGGAGAAATGCGAGCTATGTACGTGCTTCTTCTTCTACCTCTACTAACCTCCTCTCTAATCTCATTTCTTCTTTCTCCCCTTTAATCTACATAACGGTGCTTCGATTCGAGATAAGCTCTACACGAAAAAGATGCACAACGATGTTATGGTTCTATTCAGACAATTTGTTCGTAATTTTGTCAATCGTAAATGCTCAATTTTGTTTTCACATTACGAGCTATGTTGGATGAATCTTGTCAGATTCGTCGCGCATGATCGACAGTTTAAAATTTTCTTTGACTAGTAGCCTAATCTCATAGTTCCTCACAATATTCCTATTGCAAGTTTTCTGTTTCATCGATCCTACTGCACCGATGCCGTAATTTACGCGCACACTGTATTTCTTCTCCTTTGTCCTCTGTCTCAGAGCCCTCTTGTTCGTCCGTTTCAACGCCGGGCCGTTCTCTTGACCTCCTTGCCCACGTCCTACTACACTGGAGTGGTTTTGGCATTGTTCATTTCGGCCTCCTCTCTCTCGTCCTACTGTACTGATGTTGTCATGGCGCGAGCACTGCATTTTTCCTCCTCTGTACACTGTCTTCGTGCGGACTTTCCCTATGTCGATGAGGCTAGCAACTAGTTCGTCGCGCCACCGACGGGGTCGCTCGCGCACGACTCCATGCTCGTCG
Source organism: Triticum dicoccoides (assembly GCF_002162155.2). NCBI lineage: Eukaryota > Viridiplantae > Streptophyta > Magnoliopsida > Poales > Poaceae > Triticum > Triticum dicoccoides. The sequence continues at coordinate 742,688,116 of NC_041384.1, forward strand.
TGTCGGATGCGGAGCCACGACCACCGTCCATCGAAGTCGCCATGGTCCGACACGCATTGCATTTATCCTTCCTGTTCCTCTGCCTCAACGCTCGTCAGCACGAACTTCATCTGCGGTGGCAATGCTAGCAACTAGTTCGCTGCGGCGCCGGCAAGAACGCTCGCCCGGGACACCGTGCTCATCGTGTCGGACACGGCGCCGCGGTCACTGCAATTGCGAGGCACAATGTGTGTGTTAAGTGTAAGTGTTAGCTCTTAATCATATCCCGCGTATACAACCAAACACCGTATAGTTATGTGAGCCGAGCCAATGCAGACAACGCTATGCCAAAATTGTACCCCTAATGCAAGAGGACTAGATGTGGGCAACCAAACAATGTGCAGATATTAGTTTTCAGCCTGCATTTTCTCACTCAGGCTCTCTTGAGCCAGGCTAAGCTAATAAGCAGCCCCAGCTGCTACGGCTGCCAAACACACCCGTTGTGTCCGACTGGGAGGAGAGAGAGGAGAGGGGGACCATGCATGTGATGGGATATGACGATGTTGTGTCCTGTTGGAAGGAGAGAGAGAGGAGAGAGGGACCATTCATGTGCGAAGAGAGAGAGAGAGAGAGAGAGAGAGAGAGAGAGAGAGAGAGAGAGAGAGAGAGAGAGCAGAGAAGTACCATGCAGAGGCTTTTGGTTGGTCAAGTGTATGTCTGGACTCCAGTATAGCTCTCCATGTTTGTCTTCACTTTGCTGAAAAATAGACATTCAGATCAGTTCATGGACCGATGCAGACCGCATCAGATTGCAAAGTAAACAAAATCGTCCGGTCAAATATATACCGGAGTTTTGAGAGCAAGTATAATAGTATGACATAGGCGGGCTATACGACTTTAAATAATATATTTTTAATGAGTTGGAGAAGAGAGAAGAGCATAGAAAAGAGGAGAGAGAAAAGAAGCGGGCTACTAATTACCAGCCGGCTGTAGTATGCGCTCCTGCACACTTTGTGAGAGAAGATGAGTCATGTATCAACAAAGTAATACATATCTATATGCAATTATTGTATTTATCAGCTGTAAACTTGGCTATACATGATGTAATAAGATCATACAACCATCAGCTGGCTATACTATTAAGGCCTTGTACAATGGGAGATGCTTAGGCAGGTGCTTAGAAAAATAAACCGGATTTTTCTGAAGCACCGGTATCTATTTCTATAGGAGAGACGCTTAGTTAAGCGTCTACCCTGCATAAATAAGCACCGGTGCTTAAGAAAATTCTGATTTATTTCTCTAAGCACCTCTCCTAAGCACCTCCCATTGTACAAGGCCTAATCATGCTATGAGACCGATGCCTAACCGAGGTGCGCCGCTAATTGCTGCATGCAAAAGGTAAATCCTTATTGCAATATTATTCTATCATGGATCCCCAAATAATATCATCAAGAGAGAAACCAGTCTAAAGAGTGAATTCTATCGGGAATTAATCCTGGAGTACAAAATCTACGTACATGACGATGAGATCTCAAAACGAAAACTACCGCGTACCTCATTTCGCAACTGTCTCTTGTAAGTAAGAAATGGAAAATATAAAGAATAAAAGGGAACCAATAATGCATTTGAAGCAGCAGGCTACTCTCCAATCCAGCGGCGGCATTCGAATCGAGGCACGACTCACGAGTGTATTGATCTCATCGCCTCGATCATATCCCCATCGTCATGACGTCCAATTTCGAGGCATCTCCAGGAGCAGGCGCCCGCCGGCGCGGGACGCATGTAAAGCCTCCTGTGGCCGCTCGACCGGCCGCACCTCCCGGGTGAGGATCAGCCGCCCACCACGTCGCTCCGTGCGCATGAACGCCCCAGCCGGCCTCGGCATCGCCGGCGGGAGGCACCTCTCGCCCCGCTGCCTCGACCCCGCAGAATTCTGAAGCTCCATCATCTCCGCGCCGTACCCAACCTCGTCCGCTCCGGCGGCAACGAGGCTTGAGAGCTGCTCCATCTTGGCGCCGTACTTCTCGCTGACAAAGCCGCTCTCTGACCCAAGGCTCTCCGTCCACGCCCCCACTGCTTCGCTCGGCCGGTACCTGGACACCATCGTGTCGGACGCAGACGCCGTTCGCGGCAGCATGTGTATTTTTCTCCCTTTTGTCTGGACTAAAACATTTTTTCAGTTAGAACAACAGGCGCTCGCTAATTTCTGCTTAGCTAGATAGTACTACGTACTAGAACTGGAGTCTCCTAAGCTCCTAAAAAAAACAGAGATGTCAGTGGTCATCGATCTCTGACGGCCAGTAGCTTTGTGGTGGAAAATTTGCATTTGGGCCCAAAACGTAGCATCCTAATTATGCTTCATCCCGTTACTCATTTTTTTAACAATGTATACAAGAATTCGTCATGAAGAATGAATACCACGTGCTCAAAAGCAAATTGCTATTGGATGCAATCTCATGTGTGTTATAATGTGAGCACTAGGATCTTTCTATCTATTATATATACTTAAAACAAAAGGCAAACAAACCATCATGTTTAACTATACAGATTAAATTTTGTGTTGGAATCGGTCTAACACAAAAGAGACGTGTGTGGCAAAAGAACACGGACTCCAATATTGACAAGAAAATATAGTCTGACCGAAAATAAAGAGCCCCAGTTGGGAAAAGTAAAGCCGGACATGCAGCTCCTATATATGAGGGCTAAATTTCGTGTTTTGACCCTTTTCTGAAACCTATTGGAGATTTGACCCTAGTTTGAAAAAAAATCGAAATCTGACCCTTTTGCTACCGTCAGGGACCATGGAGGTAGGGTATAACAGCCTACCGCCAAGGTCCCTGGCGGTAGGGTTGCATGCCCTACCGCCAAAAAGCTCCTAAGTATTAAACACAGTGCGTGCTCGTGCCTACCGCCAAGCACCTTGGCGGTAGGGTTGTGCAGGCTACCGCCAGCCCTGCTGGCGGTAGCGATGTTTCCTACCGCCAAAGTCTCTGGCGGTAGGATGTTAGACCCTACCGCCATAGACTTTGGCGGTAGCAAAAGGGTCAGATCTCGAATTTTTTTCAAACTAGGGTCAAATCTCGAATAGGTTTTAAAAAAGGGTTAAAACACGAAAATTTGCCATATATGAGCACTACTCCCTCCGTGCAGTGAAGAGTGTACATCTAAAATTTTTAGGACTAATTATGATGTTAAGTATAAAAAATGCATTGGGAAGGTGCAAGTCACTATATCTCTCTTCTCTTTAATTATTCAACCCCTAATGAGCTAAGTGCATGTAGAAATTAAGAAGACCATGTGTAGATTGCTATTGGTCTTGATTACCATGTGATGAGAGAGAAGTATTTTTTTCTACTTTAAAGTGCATTGGAAAGATAGAAGTACACTCTTTTGTGAACAAATTTTAAAGGTAGATGTACACTCTTCACCAGACGGAGGGAGTAGGCTAGAAGAAATAGTATGGCCAGAAAAAAAGGGTCAATAAAAAGTAAAGGCGGACATGCAGCTCCTATAAGATGTGGTCAAACTATTTCCCGCAACAATAAAGATGTAGTCAAACTATAAGATACACACGCCCGAGATTGGACCAGTGTGTGCACAAAAATGGTTTTGAAAGTTTATGCAATTTGTAGTTTGATCAAGTGGCATAAACTGAAAATATTCTTTACAAATAAATCAGCATTTTTCATAAAAATAATATATTTTTATGTATACAATTGGCAAAAGAAAACAGTGTAACTATGGAGATAAGTTAGAGTAAACTCCATATAAAATTCAAGTAGCTTAACTTAGACTAAATTATGCATAGATATATTCTAAGGCAGATAAAGAATATTACTACCTTTTATACATAATTACTATTAAAAATATAAATATACTGAAAACTTTGCTTTCATACGAACGACATAGGTAAAAGAACATCCTCCGGAAGTGACTTAAATAGCTTAGACGTAATAAACTACTTTTAAAAAACGAAGTTGGAATAAAAGATAGAAATGTAATAAAAAATGATTCAACTATTGGTTCGAAAATTTCATAATGAATTGAGTCCATCCTAAGAATCTTCTGTACATAACTTTACTAACGTGTACTATTAATATATATACAAAAATAACCTAGCAAGAAAGACATGCTATGGAATGTATTAAATATATCGAATAGACTAAATAATCATTCAACATATTTACAAGACCAAATGCTTTATGGAATTGAGGCGTGCATGTAGTATATCACAAAGTTATGATAAACAAGGTATTTCTCTAAAGGATATTTAGTTTTGTGGTCAACTATCTAAATGGCACTCTCACCTTTGGGCAGCCATTCAGATGATTGTGTGGAGTTCAGAAAAATAGACAATCATATGAACATATTTTGATTGGCCAATTAAAATAATAGACAAATTGTCATAGATTTTGTGCAAACATAATTATATATAATTCTGTTTTGTTAAAGCGCATGTGTCAAATTTGTAAAAGGATACTTTAATAATATTACATAAACCTAGCGGCGCAAATGCGCGGGTCACACTGCTAGTTTAAACTAATTAAGTAGCTTAATGCTTCCCTAAATGCCTTTAGGCATCGAGAATGTGCGCACCTTTGAGTGCAAAGACAGGGGATGATTGGGTTTTCATTATTTAGAAAGAAAGAGTATTCACATTAGCACTAACCTGGAGATCTAGCCTGGATACCTCCCTCGGGAAGAATGGGTTCTTCGTCGCTGAACTGTCAAGAACAAAATACAATTAGACCAAAAAGTTAAAAGTGCAGTCATTGGTTCCCTATATGTCTAAGGGGCAGAATAGCTATTTTACTCCAACATTACTAATTCAGCCCTAAAAGGAAAAAAGAAACTTTTGGTTCAATATAT